>NC_134836.1:49959761-49996780 GCF_004210375.1 Tachypleus tridentatus
TTTTACAAATGAATTTTGGGATTGACCATCACGTTGTAATGCTCCAACAGCTGAAAGGGCAAGCATGTTTAGTGAGACAGGGATTTAAACCTGTGACTCTCAGGTTACGAGTCGAACGCCTTAACCCATCTGGCCATGCTGGGCCAAATCAAAGGTGATACATGCTCTGCAACGTGAAAGGGACATTTGAGAGTTTTTAGTCACATGTTGTTGAAAGTATGAGTTCAAACTCAATGAAGAAAAGTTTTAAGTATTTTAAAGGTAATTTACTCCTTGATAAATGTTTAATTAAAAAATGTAAAACTTTTATTTAAGGTATGGAACAACACATTTCTGTGACTTGTATGAAAGAGATGCTTTGTTGTGAACTTTCTTCTTTTATTTGATTACTTTTTGTGTTACACATACAGTATATGACATGTATTTCTCACACAGCAGTTTGATTTTGTTTTTTAGACTCCATATGAAAATAGAATTTATAGTTTAAAGATAGTTTGTGGATCCAGTTATCCGGAAGAACCACCAGTCTGTCGATTTCTTACCAAAATCAAGATGACTGGAGTCAGTGATGTAACTGGTTTGGTAAGTTATCTGTCATGCAGTAATTCTGTATGCAGCAGTAGTTTTCATTCAGTAAAAGCCAGTCATCCATGAATTCCATTTATTCATTGAAACTTCAAGCCTGTAAGTTCAAGTCATAATGAAACTACAGAATCTGTAATTTGTTTGTATTAGATGATACCTGGTGTGAATGTGTCTGAACAGAAATCCATATTTTTTTTATTCAAAAAGGCCATACTTAGTAATTATTTGCTCAGCTTAAACTACATGTATTTTTTCATCACTAACAACAAGAGGATTAAGTTATATGTAGTTTAGTGGATGATATTGTTACCAGGAAACATAAAAATGAAAGAAAATAATATAAAAACAAAATGGGTAAAAAAACTACTTTCACCAATAAATGGTGTGTAGTATTTAAATATAACCTACAGATAAAAAATATAAACAAGTATAAATTTAACTCAAAAAGGAGATGTACAATTTTCTGTTAAATTTGGGAATTAGAAGATAATAACAGTGTAGTGTTATGCCTATAGTTTAAAGAAAATTACAAAATACAATTTTTTTGAAGGAAAGTTTTTGGAGATCTTAGTTGTGAATAATAAGAAAAGGGTTTGTGATTAAATCTAGCTTTTTGTGACCTTTTCAAAATGCTGGTTTGTAATACATAGAACAAACAGTTTGCTGGGACCTTTCATGATAAATTAAAAAGAAAAAAATATTATTTTGTTCATAGGTTATGCAGGGTTCTGTTAACGTTGTAGATAGCCTGGTAACTTTATAACAATAAACACCAAAGAACTGACCAACCCTATTTTGCTCTGTTTATCATGTGTATGTAAAAGCACTAAAGAATTGTTACAGTGAATATTTTAATCAATTTTCTTGGGCTGAGCACTTGAAATTCTCGTTCCGTATCCCTCAGGGTCTTTTAAGAAATTTGCAACAGCATTTTTACTGCACCCACTCTCACCCATGCGATGCACGCTGAGAGAGACCTTGCTTTTGCAGCTCAACAATTCTGCCACATTCAAACTCTGTCAACTTTTTAGACTTTGCCATGTTTTTACCTGATGTAACACAGGAGATGTCAGTGGGAGATGTTGACAATGCTAATGCTTGAACACAAATTACTAAATTTTATTATGTGTTTACCGATTAATGCATTGTTTCAGTATGATCTGAAACATTTGATCAGCTAGTATTTAGGCTAATTTCATAGTGTTCACATATTTCCTATTGAATGCTAAAACAGTTTTTTATTTACCCTTTTCTTATTTTCATCTTTCAAAGCTCTACTCACAAAAGTGGTTGAGTCTAACAATGCAAAATGCATATTTATTCCTTATGTTCATTGGCTTTAAGATTTTGGCCAGCAGTTGTCACTGTAAGACACCTATCAGACATTTGCCAGTGTAAGACCTATCAGACATATGCCAGTGTAATATAAGACGCTTGTGTAGGCATCTGCCAGTGTGTGAAACCTATCAGACATCTGCCAGTGTGTGAAACCTATCAGACATCTGCCAGTGTGTGAAACCTATCAGACATCTGCCAGTGTGTGAAACCTATCAGACATCTGCCAGTGTGTGAAACCTATCAGACATCTGCCAGTGTGTGAAACCTATCAGACATTTGCTAATGTAAGACACCTCTATAGATGTTTACCAGCGTAAAACTTTACAATTACAAGATTGTGTAGATCCATCATCATAGTAGTAATTTTTCAAAATTATGCCATTGTTTAGCATCATGAATACCTTTTATTACAAGCATGATGTTTTTAGACTAAAGTAACATTATATATATTTCATGATTTTCTAGATCACTAAAAATTTTATATGGAAATAAACTTCTTTTTTTTTTTGCATTATTTATTTCTAAGTAACCTAAATAACTTCAGATAGAAACTTTTGGTTGTAATTTTCTGTGTTATATCATTATCCAAAGAAAGTGGTCAAGTCATAACTTTTAATTTATTATGAAAACATGGATTAGGCAGACTTGTACATTGTATTTGTTGTAATGTATTTCTTCTTTTATGTCTTCCAGTTCATTTATTTTAAATGTCTTGTCATTTTGTTGTTATTTTTAATACAAGTAGGGGAATCTTTAGTTTGTTTGTAAGAATTTCCACTGGAGTAATTGCTACGTAAATTGTGCAAGTAGATTTTTTTTTGTACTAGAACTTGGGAGTTTTGTAACATATTAACCTTTGACTTTTAGTTGTTTAATCTTGCCTTTGTATAAATTATTTTGGATGTTTTAATGTTTTAAGATGTATTTTGTAATCAGTGGACAATGCTTTAAGAATTACTCCTAATTTGAATACCAGATCAATGCAGGTGAATATAAAAATTGTCATTATACGATAGTGTTAACGAAGATTAACCAGTTGGTTCTAGCAATGAGCTGAGTTTGTTAAGATGTGTTTAACTTTATGAAGTTATAAAAAGTTTGTAAGGTAGAAATTGAATTAAAATTCCAGTTGGTATCTCATAGCTCATATTCTGTACAATCTAAAACAGGAGAAAAGTTTATAAAAACAAATAATTTCAGTGACACCATTCAGTGAATGTTTTTTTCCTTGTTTTGTAGATTGAGAGAAAAATGATACCTGTATTAGACCATTGGCAGAGAACTTACTCAATCAAGACAATATTACATGAACTTCGTAGAGCAATGACTTTACGAGATAATCAGAGATTGGCTCAACCACCAGAGACTTCAACATTTTAACATGAAGGATGTGAAAGACTTTTGCAATGTGAAATGTCAATTTTGTTTGCACCAAGGCTCAGTAGAATGATGCTGTAGCTTCAGAAAAAGGAAGCTTTAACATGTTAACAAAATTGGCTGGAAAGTGCTTAACTACCTCTATTTTTTGCAGGTTATATTATTATGTTTTGTTATTGAGGACAACTTAATGATTTAAATTAAAGCCATGGGTAAAATTGTTTTAATTATTTGCTATATTGGCACTACATGGAGTGGGCTATACATGACATTACAAGAAGAAAATGTTTTTTTCCTCATGAAAAAGGATATAATATACCTAGTATAACAAGAAGAGGGTGTGATATTATTTTATATTACAAAAAGAAATTGGATGTATCTGATATCACATAAAGACTTCTGTCATTTTGCAAGGAGATAGGAAGGGTTTATCTGATATTTCAAGAGGAAATAAAGATAACTTATTTAAGTGTACAAGGAGTAGAAGGGAATTTATATGTTATCTCACCAAACTACAGAAGGTTGCAAGTAAAGAGATTAGGGATTATCTAGTGTTAAAGGAGAAAGAGGGTTGCTTGGCTATACTAATGTAGAGAAAGGTTTTATTATACTGCAAACACTTGCAGGTTGCCTGATATTGCCAAAATAATTTTATTTTACATTTTTGTGCAGTGAGAAGATGGGTGAATTGTGTGCTGTTACAAAAAAAAAAGGTGTGTGATTTTGTAGAGGCGACTCATGTCATGAAAGGATTGTGGAATTTTCTGGTATTAAAAAAGAAAGAAGTTTGATTATAGAAGTAAAGTGGTATGTTTTGTTGTGCTATAAAGAAATGGAAGGAACATTTGGGAAGATATGTTCAACCTTACAAGCATAGAGAGAGGTTTTTCTTATACTTTAAAAAGTTAGAAGAACTGATGTGTGCTATGAGAAATTAGGTTTGTCTCTGTTAGAAAAAGCTGAGAAGTAGCTTTTCTTTTACTCTCAGGTGATGATGTATATGTTTGATGTTAGATGAAAAGTGGGATAAATTGACAGATGCCACTTTTGGAAAGGTAATTTCAGTTGGAGAGTTGTATTTTTTAAAACAAATAATAATTGAATTAATATTAGGAGTATGTTCAAACTAAATTACTATATAGGCAGTTTTTAAATTTTGTTGGATTTTTTTTCTTTTGAAAATATTTGAACAAACACAGAATATCCTGATAGATTTTTAAGTCTTGTTGCCAGAAGTGTAAATGTGTAACAACTTATTGTTTTTGTCATATGGAATAAGTATTAGCATGAATGATTGCCACCACCTGTGTTTAGTAATTCATGAACTTGTAATAAAATGTTACAAAATAGATTTTTACACAGTACTACAGTATGTGTTTTGTGAAGCTATATGTCTTTTTACTTCTGGTTTATAGTATGAGAAGAACTTTAACTGTGAAATATTAATGCTTTTGAAATGATGGTGACTAAGTGTTTCAAGAGATTCAATCTTTCTCTACCTTTGTAAAATATATGTTTCGTTTAAGGCAGCATTTCCCTCCCTCAAGACACCGTGATTACTGCTACAGCACATCCAGTAAAATGTGAATAGAGCCGTTCACAAAACAAACTCAAACAGAGGACAAGGGTAATCAAAATTATTGTAATTTATTGTAAGTTTAATTTATGTGGATATCGAATAATTGAACATTTTACACCATTTCACTTGTGACACACACACACAGTTATGTACTGTTGCACATCCTTTGGGAAACATAGGAAGTACAGTCAGAAGTATTAACATTTAGTCACACAGTTACCAAGAAGACTAATTTTAAAGATGAATATTCCTATTATTCAAAAACACCTGCCCCACTATTTGTTTTTCTAAGATGTACACACTATATTCACAAGAACACAGTTTTGTCCTCACCCTTCACACATCTTACAATATATAAATGTTATAGTTACTTACTGGTTTTCTTAATCTTAGTTTGGAACCCAACTGAATAGTTTTGCGAATGTCACTTTAGTATGTATTTACACAAGTTTTATTGTAAAATATTCTTTAAAATATTTCAACAAGTAAATTTTCATGAGGACATTTATCTACAGAAATGTTTGAAAACTAACCTTGTTTGTAACTGGAAACATTTCTATTTAGAGAATAATAAAAAACAAATCCTTGGATATCTTGTATTTTGATAAATGTTTATGCAAGATTTAGCTTTCCTGCAGATGAGAGCTGTACTCTCTGTTAGCTGCATTAATTGTTCAATATTGAGGCACGTTTTTTGACTTTGGTAATAAGATTCCAGACGAAGTTAATTTTATGATTATTAACAAAACTGTGTATATAATTTTAAATTAATAGCTGTTATTAAAAGCCAGACTGATTAACTCTTATCTTTGCCTAACAGTGTGTTTAGTGTTAATATAACAGGCTCTCTTAATGTAGAAAATGTATGCTTATCAGTAAAGAAAGGTAATAGAAATTGAATATTACTAACCACATTGTTTCTTGTGTCACTATAATTAGTAAATTTATGAAAACCTGCACACAAAAGTCATTTAAATTTTGAAGCTACCGAAATTATTATAAATATTCTTGCAAAAATCGTTTAGCTCTCATTTTACATAAATTAATAATTACAGTTGCATGCTTCGATGCATGTATATACAACAGTTTTAATTATCAGTAATTTTAACTTAATAATTTCCATTGCAAGTGTGGTATTCCTGGTAAAATGGTTTCACAACAAAGCTCTCAGTTAGGTCTGCTAATTGAGTTTCAAGGAGTACCACTCTATGGAGTATAAAGAGCTCTCCAAAGTCCAACTGGAATCTTCTTGAAAAAAGCTTCAGCATTGATAATGCACAAGTACAAAAAGGGCGAATATTTTAATGCTGTGTCTCAGAGTGATAAGAGTGAAATGAATACTTCATTAGAAAACTTATCAATCCGAAGTGCCCCACAATTACAATTGAAATCATACACTAATATTAAAAGTGATGCCCCAAGTTACTGTTAAATATAAAAACGTTTAACAAAACTACGTCTGCTATGAGAAAACAATACGCTTAAACGTAATTTAAAACCAGGCTTGCAAGAAGTTTAACTTATGTCACCGTTACTCAAATAAATTAAAACTAATCTTACATTTCCAGTATCGTATCCAAAGTTAAAATGCTACACCCACAGTTTTCACAGTACTGCGGTAAAAGATCTAGAGTTATGCACAACTGTAGATGAGCATAAAAGGGTAGTGTGAACAGTGTGCTTAAACAGATCACTTACCCCAAGTGGGCAGGAGTTTGCATTTTTGAAGCTAGAATAGATTAGAGGAAAGAGACTTTATATTTGTCACAAGCCACCATCAGTGATCGTTACAACCCTGTCTTGTGCTTGACTCGTAAACATTCTTGCCTTTTCAGCCATGAAGGCGTTGTAAAGTAATGCCCGATTCCACTATTGGTTGGCAAAAGAGAAGTCTAAGAGTTGGCAGTGGGTGGTGATTACTAGCTGCCTTCCCTCTAGCCTTTCACTGCTAAATTAGGGACGGCTTGTATAGATAATCCTCGCGTAGTTTTGCGCGAAGTTCAAAACCAAACTCAGTCTTAAATGAGCAAAATATCTTAAAGTATTAGGTTGAGGAATAATTCGTGAGCGTTTTTAAATAATTTCATTCAAGCATTACATGTAAGACTATACAATACTTCAATGCATGAACACATTACACCCAAAACATTTATTATGATACTTTATTTCATGTAATACCTAGGTATATAGTATGCATTGTTTTAAACGAAATTACAAGAAATTAAATGCAAAAAGCAGATGGTGTCGAAAATGCTCGATTTTGTCCACTTGACATTCCATTTAATGAGCTGAAAATGAAAGCAAAAATTAAAGACATATGAAAATCAAACACACCATCTATTAGAGCAAAAAATTATCTACCAAATGACATGAAATATTTTGCGAAAGCTTTTCATTTATGAATATATTTTTTTAACTTGAAAATACGCTCACGAATTATTCCTCAACCCAATATATGAAAAGGAATAAATTCGATTTTAGGCACAAAACATACTTTACATTGAAGATCTGAATTCACTGAGGAATACGATCTGGGTCACGCTTGACCCATATCGGTTCGGCATGGCCAAGCGTGTTAAGGCGTGCGACTGGTAATCTGAGGGTTGCGGGTTCGCATCCCCGTCGCGCCAAACATGCACGCCCTTTCAGCCATGGGGGCGTCATAATGTGACGGTCAATCCCACTATTCGTTGGTAAAAGAGTACCCCAAGAGTCGGCGGTGGGTGGTGATGACTAGCTGCATTCCCTCTAGTCTTACACTGCTAAATTAGGGACGGCTAGCACAGATAGCTCTCGAGTAGCTTTGTGCGAATTTCAAAAACAAACAAACAAACTTGACCCTTATCCAGCTATTCAACAGGAAATATAATTATTTCTGGACTTGTCGTCCTATATTCCTTATAAAATGGACGAATCCATGTCTTAAATTTTTTCAAAAAATTGTGGTCTGTTCATTTAAACTGAGAAATAACTTGGAAGAAACATGTTGAAGACATTTTGTTGGCCAACTGTGGGTTTATTTTATGAAGATCAACTAGTGACTTCAATTTCAACAACTTATTTGTTTAATCTCAGCGAACGTCAGGCTAAAAATTTTAATTTATCCATCGGATGGTGATAGTGTTCGATAACATTTAAGTTTCCTTAACTAGAAACTAATCCAAACCAGTGTATATACACATTATAAGGTATAGTGATAATTATTAGGATATGAAAATAATCCGGGCTGAATACACAAACATTTATATGTTTAAAGAGTAAATAGTGTTTTATTGGTAACACTTCAAATTAAAGCTACATTATTTCATGAAAATACGTTTTAAACAGTATTAACCCTTAAACTGCGGCCATCGTCAGTTGATGATTTTGTGCTTGGTACAGCTATCATAAATTGATGATACAAGCTAAAAACAGTTGGCAACCTCCTCACCCCGTAGTGACCGTTCCCATTCAAAGTGTTGCTACTGAGTCAATTTTTCAGTATAAGTCGCGGAGCAGAAAAGGAAGGGGGCGTCGTCTAAGGGAATGAAGCGAAAACGGTTTTCATCAAAAGACAAAACTGAAGTATTAGCACGTGATAATTATTCCAATGAAGAATAAAACTTTTTAGAGTTTTCAACATCGTCAATTTCAGTTGTTTCAAACTCAACGTGATTTAGAAAGTGAATCGGAATCCATTGGTTTCTAATGGGTAAGGTGTCACAATTTTGACTCTTTTAATAGTAGAAACGCTGAACTCAGATAAATTTAGGCTCACTGATGAATCTAAAGAATATGAACTTTGTATTGTCATATTTATTCAAAGTATAATGAGTCATATTGCCCAAGAATTCAAACAGATATGAATTTTTTTTAAATCCTTGAATTCAGAAGAAAGTGACATTCCCCCTACTTCACAAAGTAAGAAATGGAAAGATACAACTATTGAGGAAATGTGCACTTTTTTGTTTTGGTCATGCTTGTGCCGCATATAAAAAAGCATGTTTTGGCTGATTACTGAAAAATGATCCCCTGATAAGAACTCCACTTTTCCAAAATGCATTACTCGAGATCGATTTAGGGAGATTCTTAGGTATTTGCACTTTGCAAATAACGAAGAACGGAATGCAAACGATCGATTATGGAAAGTCCGACAAGTGTTTATGATGATGAAGAATAAAACGGAGGAACCTTTTTTTCAGTTTCGAAAAGTAGTTAGCGATAAATATTTGATTATTTTCCAGGATCGGATTGTTTTCATGCAATACATTTTGAGCAAGCACCATAGATTTGGAATAAAGTTCTTTGTATTATGTGATTGTGAGACAGGAGCTGTAATGTATATGATTGTCCCTTTGCAAGTGATTAAAATGTCCCCAAAGATCCCCGATTAGGACTTTTAGGATCAGTTGTCAAGCAATTGATGAAATACATCCTTGGAAAAGGTCAAATACTACATACTGATAATTATTATACATGTCCGGAATTATGCAACTTTCTCTTTGAAAATAAGACTGGTTTTTGTGGAACAGTTAGAACTAATCGAAAGAACATGCCTAAATTTGCACCTCTGAAGAAGGGAGATGTTGAGACCAAGAAGCAATGGAATATTTTAGTACTTCAATGGAAAGGCAAACGTCCTGGTATTTTGATTAGTACAGAACATGAAAGTGAAATGAAATACAGTAGAAAAGATTATTCCAAAATTAAAGAACCAAACCCCATATGGTTTTAGATTATAATATCAACATGAGGTTAACTGATAAAAGTAACATGCAAATTGGACAAACTGACTGAATTCGTAAATGTGTGAAGTGATACAAGATGCTTTCTTTCATCTAATTGATATCTCAGTTGTGAATTATTATAATATGTGTCTAGTTTTGTTTGTTTAATTTGGAATTTCGCACAAAGCTACTCGAGGGCTATCTGTGCTAGCCGTCCCTAATTTAGCAGTGTAAGACTAGAGGGAAGGCAACCAGTCATCACCACCCACCGTCAACTCTTGGGCTACTCTTTTACCAACGAAAAGTGGTATTGACCGTGACATTATAACGCCCCCACGGCTGGGAGGGCGAGCATGTTTTGACGCGACTCGGGCGAGAACCCGTCACCCTCAGATTACGAAGTGCACGCCTTAACGCGCTAGGCCATGCCAGGCCCATGTGTCTTGTAAAAACTGTCAAGAAACCATCGTTCAGATTAAAGAAAAGAGGCGAAAGATGGTGACTACCTGGTGCAAATAATGTAGAGTAGCACTGTGCATTGGAGAATGTTTTCGTGATTTTCGTACCCTAAAAAGAAATTTGAATTTGAATAAAGTAAATTTTATTATGCTTTTATTTTTATTTGCTTTCATGTTTTGTTCAAAACTCATTATAAAATTGCTAAAGATCATGTTTAATAAATATTTTTTTACGTCTGTGGTGAGCTGTTATTTGGATCATTCCCGCTGTTTAAGGGTTGAGGTTTAAGTATCAAAAGCTGAAGAAACGTTAAAAATTAAAATGTTTCGAATTTCTGATAAAAATCTGTTGAGCTGTTGATTTTATTTTCACGCTTCTTTCAGTTTATTAATTTCAGATTCAATATCAAAGACAAGTAAAAATAGCAATTTGGATTTATCTTTTGTCTCCCATTGTTATTGATGTACGTTTGTAAGTTAAAAGAAACTGTTCATATTTAAAGGAACTTTTGTGCCTTTCATGAGAAAGCATGGGATTATCAGGTAAAACCGAGTTAAACAATGAACAATCGGATATGTTCATTTAACTGGATTTAATTATCACATCTAGTGCCATATATCTTACTAATTGAGTCATGACTTAAAATGAAATAACGAGACTGTACACAAAGTGAAGTGTAAAATGAACAGTCTTAATTGCAACACTAAATACGAATACGGTGTGTCTACATGCTTTTACTTAAACAGAGAACTTTCATTTTTACCCACAACTAGTGCAAACCACGTGTACGTGTTGGTCCTTCTCATTGCAACATATGTGAGGTCACGACTTTAGGTGTCACCTGAAGTACCGCTGAAAGGCACTGCTGTTGACAACCTTGCTTAACGTGTAGTTCAGATTTTATCTAGTAGAGAACTGTTGTTTATTAGGTACACAAAGAACTATTTGTGCTCCGTCTACCACAGATATGGAAACTCTGTTTCTAAAAGTGTAAGTCTGCAAACATATTGCTGTGCCACTGTTGTTGTGCCAGAGAACAACCAATGCAGTTGGAATTAAATCATTAATAATTAATAGCTGAGTCAGTGTTAAATGAAATAAAGAAACTGAACATAAAGCGCAAAACAAAATGAACAATCTTGATTGTAACAAAGAAAGATAGTATATATTTAAAAAGGGCTGGTATGGGATGAGAAAATTTTCATGTTCTCAACCCACACCAGCCGTTTTTAAATACAGTGGTACCTCGGTTCTCGAACTTAATCCGTTCGAGAAGGTTGTTCGAAAACCGAATCTATTTTTCCCAAAAGAAATACTGTAAATTAAATTAATCCGTTACAGACCTCCAAACATTACGCATATTAAGCAAAAATATTGCTTATTTATACCTGTATAATAATACTTACATGCACAAAGCCAACCACAAAAACTATAAACACAATAAAAAAAAACAATAAATGAAAATTTAACTGCACTTTACCTGTGCTGAGGAGAGCTGATGGCGTTGGTGAAAGGTGGTGAGGAACGTGGAGAGTATGAGAGTTATTAATGTTTGGAAGGGGAGTTACCTTCCATAAAAATGTCAGGTAACTCTCCTTCTGGAGTTCTTTCTATTTTCTGTCTCTTTGCACCGCTACAACCTGCTTGAGACTCACTGGACCTATTTCTCACTAAAAACTTGTCTAATGAGGTATGTTTTTTGCCTGCATTTTAAAATGTTTCTGAAGTAAGACATGGCATTGTCATTGAAAAGGTTTATGCTGCGGTTTGCTACAGCTTTTTCAGGGTAAAATTTTTCCAAAATCTTTGTAACTCTCCCCATTTTCCACACATTTCCTACATTTGTGAACTAGGAACATCCTCTCTTCCCTCCTCCTCATCTGAAGTCACATTCTCAGTTGCCTTCTGTTGCTGCTCCTTCTGAAGGTCTTGGAGTTCTTCCGTGGTGAGCTCAGTGTTGTGGTCTTCCACCAACTCCTCCACATCATCACCACTCACATTCAGACAATATCCTCGACAACAGGCTCATCCTCAAAGCCTTCAAAGTCTCTATCTGCTACTGAGTCTGGCCACAATTTCTTCCAGGCTGAGTTCATGGTCCTCAAAGACACTTCCATCCAGGCTTTGTCTATAATCCTCAAGCAATGGAGGAGATTAAGGGAATTTTTCCAGAACTCTCTGAGGGTTAACTCTGTGTGAGAAGTCACTTCAAAGCACCTTTGAAACAGTGCTTTAGTGTAGAGTTTCTTAAAGTTCAATATGACGTGCCGGTCCATGAGCTGAATGAGAAAAGTCGTGTTAGGGAGCAAGAGCTTCACCGTAATTTAACTGTACTCCTCCACCAATCGATCCTCCAAGCCTGGTGGATGAGCAGGTGCATTGTCCATCACAAGGAGGGTCTTGAGTGGCAACTGTTTTTCCGTGAGGTAATTCTTTACACTTGGGGCAAACACTTCATGGACCCATTTCATAAAAAAAATGCCAGGTTACCCATGCTTTGCTATTAGCCCTCCACATGACATTTAGTTTACTTTACAGGACATTATTTTTCTTAACAACCCTCGGGTTCTCAAAGTGGTACACAAGCAAAGGATTAAGTTTTAAGACCCCACTTACATTACTACATAACAACAGATTTATCCTGTCCTTCATTGGCATGTGTCCTAGCAGTGACTTCTCATCCTTGGCGATGTAGGTCCTCTTTGGCATTTTCGTCCAAAAGAGGCCTGTCTCATCACAGTTGAACACTTGTTGGGGAATAAAACCCTCAGCTTCTATATAGTCCTTAAATTCCCTAACAAATTTATCAGCAGCGTCTTTGTTATAACTGGCACCCTCCCCATGTCTCACCACACTATGTATGCCACTTCTCTTCCTAAATTTTCAAACCACCCTACTAGCCTTAAAGGCATCACTTGTATCAGCACTCATTCCAGGGGTGTTTTTCAAGAGGTCAGCATGCAACTGCTTTGCTTTCCCACAAATGATGGTCTCAGAAATGCTATCACCAGCTAACTGTTTTTCGTTTACCCAAATAAACAACAGTTTTTCTAATTCTTTCATTGTTTGTGAACTTTGTTTCGTGAGCTCTGCCACTCCTTTTGCAACATCAACACCTTTGATGACCTCTTTATTTTTTAGTATGGTGCAGACTGTAGACTTCGCCATACCAAACTGTGTAGCAAGGTCAGACACGCAAACACCACTCTCATATTTCGCTATGAGATCTTTTTTCACCTCTATTGTGGCTCTAACATCTTTTTTTTTGGGTTTTCTGCTTTCATTATCTTTTTTGACCCCATGGTGGCTTATTTAATCAGAATATTTTGAAAAAACAAAAAAACGAGAACGTTCACAGCAGATTTTAACAGGGATGTGGACTGAGCAGCAGGTGCGGGTAAAATGTTTTGAGCAAGCTTGGCGTGGGCCGAAAATGGTCGAAGGGTCGTTCGGGTCATCAGTTGGGTTATTTCGGGGGTTCAGGTCACGATAGATTGGTTCGGGAACCGAGTTTATGTTCGACAACCGAGACATATTTTCTGAAACAATATGTTCGAAAATCGAATTGTTCGAGAAAGGAGTCGTTCGAGAACCGAGATACCACGGTATATATTTTTCTCTACAAGTGGATTTTCTTGTTATCAAATAAAGATAGTATATGTATATGTGTTTATGATTATGCTGGTCAATCACTTTGATTGGACCTTTTCCAACGGGCCCGGCATGACCAGGTGGATAATGCACTTGACTCGTAATCCGAGGGTCGCGGGTTCGAATCCCCGTCACACCAAACATGCTTGCCCTTTCAGCCATGGGGCGTTATAATGTAACGATCAATCCCATTATTCGTTGGTAAAAGAATAGCCGAAGAGTTGGCTGTAGGTGGTGATGACTAGCTGCTTTCCTCTAGCCTTGCATTGCTAAATTAGGGACGACTAGCACAGATACCCCTCGTTCAGCTTTGCGAGAAATTCAAACCGAACCTTTTACAACCATCCGAGTTGGAACCACATGCCAGGCAACTGTAGGGTAAGGTGAAGTTTAAGACTCACCAAATTCAACATTTCTCAGGTCAATTTGCATTCACACAGTTAGTTACATGCACTACCCCCGTTACATAGTTATTCTCATAACAATACAGGTGGGGTTGTAACCCCAAGATATCAACAACTTTCCATAATGTTTTCCACGGGCGGTAACAAACTTTATATACTTTTGAAAACAACAAAGATAACTTCAAACAAGATCAACATAACGGTTTTCTCGAACAAATGTTATGTAGTTTGAAATAAAACCATTATCAATACAGTTGAATTTATAAGTTGCATGAAGTGAGATAATTTTTTTATCTTTTTTTTATCATTTCAAAATAAATGTTACAATACTACGAGAAGATTGAAACACGTGCTTTGTTGTAATGTTTTACACATCGAAGGAATATATAACTTTGGGGAATTTACACTTTTTGATAATTCAGTTTGCTAAGTGTTTGTCTTGTTATTTAAAATCCAAACGTAATGAGTGGACTATAAAATGCACGTACTGGTATTACTATTTAAATAACGACTTATATCTTATTTTTGTAATCATATGAGCACATGAAAGAATTTTTATCCAAGGATTGGCAGTGTCAGTAAGTATATATTATTCAGCAATTGTAACTCGAAGGACAAAGATACTTTTACCCCGCTCACTTCTACGTGTGTCAGGTATAAAAGATTGTTTAGTCTAGGTAGTATTAATTAATTAATTTTGTGAGGTAATATATGACGATTTATTAGTTTTACGTTAAAGGTAAAAACAGACGAATATTAGAAGAAGGCTTTTTAATATGAAAAAAGACAATTGTTGGAAGTTGTGTTTGAAAGCCATTGATGTGGAGAATATAGAAATTTCTAGAAAACGTAAGTACTAGATATATAAATAGCGGCAAGCAGACCAAGAGGGACAATGATAAAGTAGAAAAGCGAGGGAAATGGCTAGTACTGGTAATGACTTTGGTAGTCCTAGCAGTATCACAAAGGAACGTATGTACGATTTAGATGGAATTTGTGAAAGTGTTAACACTTTAAAGAAAAGTGTTTTGGAACTTTGTAACCAATCTACAAGACTTGCACAAAATGTCAAAGCTGTAACCGAGATGCAAGACACGATCTATGAAATAGCTAAAGTATGGTGCCACTGGATTGAAAATGTGAAACGTTTTAATTAAGTTGAAGAAGATGTGGTTTCTCTTAAATGCTGAGTCGAAATAGGTAGAAATTACAAGGCAATGAATAAATTCTTACTTTGGAGTTGATTTAGTAATTTGTTGTTTGCATGTAAGTGCTAATTAAAATAGTTTGCAAAACCTACTTTTTATGAATTGACTTAGAAAGTTAGTGTCATTTGTATATTATTAAACAGTTTATATATTGAACAGACAACCTTTATTGGGTTAAAAGTTTCTCTCAAGAGTGTGTTCATGTTTTTTCATCAGATTGAATTTTTATGTATTATTTGAATATAATAGTATGTGTAATTCCTGTTTTTTATCTTACGAATGGGGCCCGGCATGGCCTAGCGCGTAAGGCGAGCGACTCGTAATCCGAGCGTCGCGCTAAACATGCTCGCCCTCCCAGCCGTGGGGTGTATAATGTGACGGTCAATCCCACTATTCGTTGGTAAAAGAGTAGCCCAATAGTTGGCGGTGGGTGGTGATGACTAGCTGCCTTCCCTCTAGTCTTACACTGCTAAATTAGGGACGGCTAGCACAGATAGCCCTCGAGTAGCTTTGTGCGAAATTCCAAAACAAACAAACAATCTTACGAATGCAAACCCAAATAAAATGTATGTCATTTAAAAAAAAAAAGTGGAGAAGTGTAATTAAAGGGAGATAAATAGTATTGAGAATTAAAGGTGTGTATGTTTTCTTATATCAAAGCCACATCAGGCTATCTGCTGAGCTCACTGAGGGGAATCGAACACCTGATTTTGGCGTTGTAAACCGTAGACTTACCACTGCACTAGCGGGGAGCCAGAATATAAGGCACAATAGTTGATATGTGAAAGTGAAATTTATAGTTTTCTGACATTTTAAGAAAATTATTAACTCGTCAAAGGGTGTTCTAAAGCAATTCAACCTGCTCGTGTGGACATTGACAAAAATAAACGATTATTTGGAAGTAGGCATGTATGAGAAATGCAAACAAGTAGCTAAGTTCAAAGTATAACTGCTGTAACTTCGAGTCATCGTGTGTTAATTATATGCTGATACTGTTATTATAAAAGTGGCAGAGAAGAAAAGGAATGAGTGAATTATACACTGAGTGTTAAAGGTAAAAAGAGAGGAAATTAGTTTGGCTATTGAACTCGATTCTAATGCGAACAAATTGGCCTAAGTGGATTATTGACAAGAAGAGAATTATATGATGTTTAAGATACTTCTGTAGTTAAATGAATGTTTGCACATGCATTTAACTTGTTCCAATATATAGTAAAATAAATAAATTTGATAAAGTTAAGTAAATCTCCAATTAAATTTAGTTTTATTTCTAGTTGAGTAAGAACAATTATCAAACAACCGGTTATATTATTAAATAAATTACTCTGTTTCACTTTGTTTGATTTTTGGAATTCCGTGCAAAGCTACACGAGAATTAATTTAGCAGTGTAAGACCAGAGGATAGGCAGCTAGTCATCAACACCCACCACCAATTCTTGGGTTACTCATTTACCAACGAATAGTGGGATTGACCTTCCCTAATTAACATCACCACAGCTGAAATGACGAGCATGTTTGGTGTGATGGGGATTTGAACCCTCGACCCTAAGATTACGGGTCGAGTGCTTTCACTACCTGGCCAGGCCGGGCCCTTTTACTTGGTAAAATGTTAATAAAAAACACTTTTTTGGATAATAAGAAATAATCAGTCTATTTTAAGATATCTATGAAATTGTGAACAAATAAATAATATCCACATATTTGGTTTCATCTCATTGTACACTGCATTCCCATTGAAAGATTTAATCTTTGTTTTACAATTCATTAATAGAACAGTTCTGTTACTCTTTTATAGAACTGGAAGAAAGAAAATTTATCCCCCAAAACATAAAATATATACACTGCTGGCCAAAATCTTCAGGCCAATGAACAGAATGAAAAAATATGCATTGTTAGACTCAACCACTTATTTGAGTAGAGCTTCAAAAGATGAAAACAAGAAAATGGTAAATAAAAATAAAAAAACTTTTTTAGCATTCAGTTGGGAAAATGTGAACACTATGAAATTAGCCTAAATACTAGCTGATCAAATGTTTAAGATCATGCTGAAACGAAGCATTAATCGGTAAACACGTAACAAAATTTAGTCATTTTTTGTTCAAGCATTAGCTTTATCAACATCTCCTGTGTTACATTGGGTAAAAACATGGCAAAGGCTAAAAGGTTGACAGAGTTTGAACGTGGCAGAATTGTCGAACTCCAAAAGCAAGGTCTTTCTCAACGTGCGATCGCTGGTGAGACTGGGCGTAGTGAAAATGCTGTTGCAAATTTCTTAAAATACCCTGAGGGATACGGAACGAGAATTTCAAGTGCTCTGCCCAAGAAAATTTCGCCGGCGTTGAGCAGGAGGATTCGACGGGTTTTTCGGCAAGACACCAGCCGATCGTCGAACCAGATGGTAAAGATGTAATGAAATTTAATCACTTGTATTCAAGCATTAGCGTTGTCAACATCTCCCACTGGAGAATAAGATACCCTATGAACCATTCATTTCGTTAAATAGTCATCTGTCTATATCTAGACTTAGGTAGTATGTCTAATAATATTTACTTATGATGTAGTGTTGTGCTTGGCAAACAAATGTGTATTTCAATGTTTAGTAGTGGTGAAACAGTTTTTAACATACTGTTTTGAAATTACAGATGTGCTAATCTCTAGATTACCAGATTACTTGAGTAAGTTTTATAGTTTTATTTTGGAACTACATTTGATAAAAGAATATCCTTTAATTTTTCCATTTCTTATTGGAAAATTTTTTATTTGGAAATGTGGGAACCCTGTAATAAACAAACTGATAGGATTAGTAATGTGGAGGTATGAGAAAGGAAATGCAGTTTTAGTTGAATAATTGCCTGATTAAAATTGAATTTCACACAAAGCTACACAAGGGCTATCTACACTAGCCATCCCTAGTTCAGCAGTGTAAGAATAGAGGAAAGGCAACTAGTCATCATACCAACTACCAATGCTTGGGCTACTTTTTTACAAATGAATTTTGGGATTGACCATCACGTTGTAATGCTCCAACAGCTGAAAGGGCAAGCATGTTTAGTGAGACAGGGATTTAAACCTGTGACTCTCAGGTTACGAGTCGAACGCCTTAACCCATCTGGCCATGCTGGGCCAAATCAAAGGTGATACATGCTCTGCAACGTGAAAGGGACATTTGAGAGTTTTTAGTCACATGTTGTTGAAAGTATGAGTTCAAACTTAATGAAGAAAAGTTTTAAGTATTTTAAAGGTAATTTACTCCTTGATAAATGTTTAATTTAAAAATGTAAAACTTTTATTTAAGGTATGGAACAACACATTTCTGTGACTTGTATGAAAGAGATGCTTTGTTGTGAACTTTCTTCTTTTATTTGATTACTTTTTGTGTTACACATACAGTATATGATATGTATTTCTCACACAGCAGTTTGATTTTGTTTTTTAGACTCCATATGAAAATAGAATTTATAGTTTAAAGATAGTTTGTGGATCCAGTTATCGGAAGAACCACCAGTCTGTCGATTTCTTACCAAAATCAAGATGACTGGAGTCAGTGATGTAACTGGTTTGGTAAGTTATCTGTCATGCAGTAATTCTGTATGCAGCAGTAGTTTTCATTCAGTAAAAGCCAGTCATCCATGAATTCCATTTATTCATTGAAACTTCAAGACTGTAAGTTCAAGTCATAATGAAACTACAGAATCTGTAATTTGTTTGTATTAGATGATACCTGGTGTGAATGTTTCTGAACAGAAATCCATATTTTTTTATTCAAAAAAGGCCATACTTAGTAATTATTTGCTCAGCTTAAACTACATGTATTCTTTCATCACTAACAACAAGAGGATTAAGTTATATGTAATTTAGTGAATGATATTGTTACCAGGAAACATAAAAATGAAAGAAAATAATATAAAAACAAAATGGGTAAAAAAACTACTTTCACCAATAAATAGTGTGTAGTATTTAAATATAACCTACAGATAAAAAATATAAACAAGTATAAATTTAACTCAAAAAGGAGATGTACAATTTTCTGTTAAATTTGGGAATTAGAAGATAATAACAGTGTAGTGTTATGCCTATAGTTTAAAGAAAATTACGAAGTACAATTTTTTTGAAGGAAAGTTTTTGGAGATCTTAGTTGTGAATAATAAGAAAAGGGTTTGTGATTAAATCTAGCTTTTTGTGACCTTTTCAAAATGCTGGTTTGTAATACATAGAACAAACAGTTTGCTGGGACCTTTCATGATAAATTAAAAAGAAAAAAATATTATTTTGTTCATAGGTTATGCAGGGTTCTGTTAACGTTGTAGATAGCCTGGTAACTTTATAACAATAAACACCAAAGAACTGACCAACCCTATTTTGCTCTGTTTATCATCTGTATGTAAAAGCACTAAAGAATTGTTACAGTGAATATTTTAATCAATTTTCTTGGGCAGAGCACTTCAAATTCTCGTTCCATATCCCTCAGGGTCTTTTAAGAAATTTGCAACAGCATTTGTACTATACCCAGTCTCACCAGCGATGGCACGTTGAGAGAGACCTTGCTTTTGCAGCTCGACAATTCTGCCACATTCAAACTCTGTCAACTTTTTAGACTTTGCCATGTTTTTACCCAATGTAACACAGGAGATGTCAGTGGGAGATGTTGACAATGTTAATGCTTGAACACAAATGACTAAATTTTATTATGTGTTTACTAATTAATGCTTCGTTTCAGTATGATCTTAAACATTTGATCAGCTAGTATTTAGGCTAATTTCATAGTGTTCACATTTTCCCTATTGAATGCTAAAAAAGTTTATTTTTTTATTTACCCTTTTCTTGTTTTCATCTTTCAAAGCTCTACTCACAAAAGTGGTTGAGTCTAACAATGCAAAATGCATATTTATTCTTTATGTTCATTGGCTTTAAGATTTTGGCCAGCAGTTGTCACTGTAAGACATCTATCAGACATTTGCCAGTGTAATATAAGACTCTTGTGTAGGCATCTGCCAGTGTGTGAAACCTATCAGACATTTGCCAGTGTAAGACACCTATCAGACATTTGACAGTGTAATATAAGACGCTTGTGTAGGCATCTGCCAGTGTGTGAAACCTATCAGACATTTGACAGTGTAATATAAGACTCTTGTGTAGGCATCTGCCAGTGTGTGAAACCTATCAGACATTTGCCAGTGTAAGACACCTATCAGACATTTGACAGTGTAATATAAGACGCTTGTGTAGGCATCTGCCAGTGTGTGAAACCTATCAGACATTTGACAGTGTAATATAAGACTCTTGTGTAGGCATCTGCCAGTGTGTGAAACCTATCAGACATTTGCTAATGTAAGACACCTCTATAGATGTTTACCAGCGTAAAACTTTACAATTACAAGATTGTGTAGATCCATCATCATAGTAGTAATTTTTCAAAATTATGCCATTCTTTAGCATCATGAATACCTTTTATTACAAGCATGGTGTTTTTAGACTAAAGTAACATTATATATATTTCATGATTTTCTAGATCATTAAAAATTTTATATGGAAATAAACTCCTTCTTTTTTTTTGCATTATTTATTTCTAAGTAACCTAAATAACTTCAGATAGAAACTTTTGGTTGTAATTTTCTGTGTTATATCATTATCCAAAGAAAGTGGTCAAGTCATAACTTTTAATTTATTATGAAAACATGGATTAGGCAGACTTGTACATTGTATTTGTTGTAATGTATTTCTTTTATGTCTTCCAGTTCATTTATTTTAAATGTCTAGTCATTTTGTTGTTATGTTTAATACAAGTAGGGGAATCTTTAGTTTGTTTGTAAGAATTTCCACTGGAGTAATTGCTACGTAAATTGTGCAAGATTTTTTTTTGTACTAGAACTTGGGAGTTTTGTAACCTTTGACTTTTAGTTGTTTAATCTTGCCTTTGTATAAATTATTTTGGATGTTTTAATGTTTTAAGATGTATTTTGTAATCAGTGGACAATGCTTTAAGAATTACTCCTAATTTGAATACCAGATCAATGCAGGTGAATATAAAAATTGTCATTATACGATAGTGTTAACGAAGATTAACCAGTTGGTTCTAGCAATGAGCTGAGTTTGTTAAGATGTGTTTAACTTTATGAAGTTATAAAAAGTTTGTAAGGTAGAAATTGAATTAAAAATTCCAGTTGGTATCTCATAGCTCATATTCTGTACAATCTAAAACAGGAGAAAAGTTTATAAAAACAACTAATTTCAGTGACACCATTCAGTGAATGCTTTTTTCCTTGTTTTGTAGATTGAGAGAAAAATGATACCTGTATTAAACCATTGGCAGAGAACTTACTCAATCAAGACAATATTACATGAACTTCGTAGAGCAATGACTTTACGAGATAATCAGAGATTGGCTCAACCACCAGAGACTTCAACATTTTAACATGAAGGATGTGAAAGACTTTTGCAATGTGAAATGTCAATTTTGTTTGCACCAAGGCTCAGTAGAATGATGCTGTAGCTTCAGAAAAAGGAAGCTTTAACATGTTAACAAAAATTGGCTGGAAAGTGCTTAACTACCTCTATTTTTTGCAGGTTATATTATTATGTTTTGTTATTGAGGACAACTTAATGATTTAAATTAAAGCCATGGGTAAAATTGTTTTTAATTATTTGCTATATTGGCACTACATGGAGTGGGCTTACATCACATTACAAGAAGAAAATGTTTTTTCCTCATGAAAAGGATATAATATACCTAGTATAACAAGAAGAGGGTGTGATATTATTTTATATTACAAAAAGAAATTGGATATATCTGATATCACATAAAGACTTCTATCATTTTGCAAGGAGATAGGAAGGGTTTATCTGATATTTCAAGAGGAAATAAAGATAACTTATTTAAGTGTACAAGGAGTAGAAGGGAATTTATATGTTATCTCACCAAACTACAGAAGGTTGCAAGTAAAGAGATTAGGGATTATCTAGTGTTAAAGGAGAAAGAGGGTTGCTTGGCTATACTAATGTAGAGAAAGGTTTTATTATACTGCAAACACTTGCAGGTTGCCTGATATTGCCAAAAATAATTTTATTTTACATTTTTTGTGCAGTGAGAAGATGGGTGAATTGTGTGCTGTTACAAAAAAAAAGGTGTGTGATTTTGTAGAGACGACTCATATCATGAAAGGATTGTGGAATTTGTTGGTATTAAAAAAGAAAGAAGTTTGATTATAGAAGTAAAGTGGTATGTTTTGTTGTGCTATAAAGAAATGGAAGGAACATTTGGAAAGATATGTTCAACCTTACAAGCATAGAGAGAGGTTTTTCTTATACTTTAAAAAGGTAGAAGAACTGATGTGTGCTATGAGAAATGAGATTTGTCTCTGTTAGAAAAAGCTGAGAAGTAGCTTTTCTTTTACTCTCAGGTGATGATGTATATGTTTGATGTTAGATGAAAAGTGGGATAAATTGACAGATTCAACTTTTGGAAAGGTAATTTCAGTTGGAGAGTTGTATGTTTAAAACAAATAATAATTGAATTAATATTAGGAGTATGTTCAAACTAAATTACTGTATAGGCAGTTTTTAAATTTTGTTGGATTTTTTTCTTTTGAAAATATTTGAACAAACACAGAATATCCTGATAGATTTTTAAGTCTTGTTGCCAGAAGTGTAAATGTGTCACAACTTATTGTTTTTGTCATATGGAATAAGTATTAGCATGAATGATTGCCACCACCTGTGTTTAGTAATTCATGAACTTGTAATAAAATGTTACAAAATAGATTTTTACACAGTACTCCAGTATGTATTTTGTGAAGCTATATGTCTTTTTACTTCTGGTTTATAGTATGAGAAGAACTTTAACTGTGAAATATTAATGCTTTTGAAATGATGGTGACTAAGTGTTTCAAGAGATTCAATCTTTCTCTACCTTTGTAAAATATATGTTTTGTTTAAGGCAGCATTTCCCTCCCTCAAGACACAGTGATTACTGCTACAGCACATCCAGTAAAATGTGAATAGAGCCATTCACAAAACAAACTCAAACAGAGGACAAGGGTAATCAAAATTATTGTAATTTATTGTAAGTTTAATTTATGTGGATATCGAATAATTGAACATTTTACACCATTTCACTTGTGACACACACACACACAGTTATGTACTGTTGCACATCCTTTGGGAAACACAGGAAGTACAGTCAGAAATATTAACATTTAGTCACACAGTTACCAAGAAGACTAATTTTAAAGATGAATATTCCTATTATTCAAAAACACCTGCCCCACTATTTGTTTTTCTAAGATGTACACACTATATTCACAAGAACACAGTTTTGTCCTCACCCTTCACACATCTTACAATATATAAATGTTATAGTTACTTACTGGTTTTCTTAATCTTAGTTTGGAACCCAACTGAATAGTTTTGCAAATGTCACTTTAGTATGTATTTATACAAGTTTTATTGTAAAATATTCTTTAAAATATTTCAACAAGTAAATTTTCATGAGGACATTTATCTACAGAAATGTTTGAAAACTAACCTTGTTTGTAACTAGAAACATTTCTATTTAGAGAATAATAAAAAACAAATCCTTGGATATCTTGTATTTTGATAAATGTTTATGCAAGATTTAGCTTTCCTGCAGATGAGAGCTGTACTCTGTTAGCTGCATTAATTGTTCAATATTGAGGCACGTTTTCTGACTTTGGTAATAAGGTTCCAGACGAAGTTAATTTTATGATTATTAACAAAACTGTATATAATTTTAAATTAATAGCTGTTATTAAAAGCCAGACTGATTAACTCTTATCTTTGCCTAACAGTGTGTTTAGTGTTAATATAACAGGCTCTCTTAATGTAGAAAATGTATGCTTATCAGTAAAGAAAGGTAATAGAGATTGAATATTACTGACCACATTGTTTCTTGTGTCACTATAATTAGTAAATTTATGAAAACCTGCACACAAAAGGCATTTAAGTTTTGAAGCTACCAATATTATTGTAAATGTTCTTGCAAAAATCGTTTAGCTCTCATTTTACATAAATTAATAATTACAGTTGCATGCTTCGATGCATGTATATACAACAGTTTTAATTATCAGTAATTTTAACTTCATAATTTCCATTGCAAGTGTGGTATTCCTGGTAAAAGGGTTTCACAACAGAGCTCTCAGTTAGGTCTGCTAATTGAAGTTTCAAGGAGTACCACTCTATGGAGTATAAAGAGCTCTCCAAAGTCCAACTGGAATCTTCTTGAAAAAAGCTTCAGCATTGATAATGCACAAGTACAAAAAGAGCGAATGTTTAATGCTGTGTCTCAGAGTGATAAGAGTGAAATGGACACTTCATTAGAAAACTTATCAATCCGAAGTGCCCCACAATTACAAGTGAAATTATACACTAATCTTAAAAGTGATGCCCCAAGTTACTGTTAAATATAAAAACGTTTAACAAAACTACGTCTGCTATGAGAAAACAAGACGCTTAAACGTAATTTAAAACCAGGCTTGCAAGAAATTTAGCTTATGTCACCGTTACTTAAATAAATTAAAACTAATCTTACATTTCCAGTATCGTATCCAAAGTTAAAATGCTACACCCACAGTTTTCACAGTACTGCGGTTAAAGACCTAAAGTTATGCACAACTGTAGATGAGCATAAAAGGGTAGTGTGAACAGTGTGCTTAAACAGATCACATACCCCAAGTGGGCAGGAGTTTGCATTTTTGAAGCTAGAATAGATTAGAGGAAAGAGACTATATTTGTCACAAGCCACCATCTGTGATCGTTACAACCCTGTCTTGTGCTTCACTCGCAAACATGCTTGCCTTTTCAGCCGTGAAGGCGTTGTAAAGTAATGCCCGATTCCACTATTGGTTGGCAAAAGAGAAGTCTAAGAGTTGGCAGTGGGTGGTGATTACTAGCTGCCTTCCCTCTAGCCTTTCACTGCTAAATTAGGGACGGCTTGTATAGATAATCCTCGCGTAGCTTTGCGCGAAGTTCAAAACCAAACTCAATATTAAATGAGCAAAATATCTTAAAGTATTAGGTTGAGGAATAATTCGTGAGCGTTTTTAAATAATTTCATTCAAGCATTACATGCAAGACTATACAATACTTCAATGCATGAACACATTACACCCAAAACATTTATTATGATACTTGATTTCATGTAATTTCTAGGTATCTAGTATGCATTGTTTTAAACGAAATTGCAAGAAATTAAATGCGAAAAGCAGATGGTGTCGAAAATGCTCGATTTTGTCCACTTGACATTCCATTTAATGAGCTGAAAATGAAAGCAAAAATTAAAGACATGAAAATCAAACACACAATCTATTAGAGCAAAAAATTATCTACCAAATGACATGAAATATTTTGCGAAAGCTTTTCATTTATGAATATATTTTTTTAACTTGAAAAAACGCTCACGAATTATTCCTCAACCCAATATATGAAAAGGAATGAATTAGATTTTAGGCACAAAACATACTTTACATTGAAAATCTGAATTCACTGAGGAATACGATCTGGGTCACGCTTGACCCATATCGATCCGGCATGGCCAAGCTTGTTAAGGCTTGCGACTGGTAATCTGAGGGTTGCGGGTTCGCATCCCCGTCGCGCCAAACATGCACGCCCTTTCAGCCGTGGCGGCGTTATAATGTGACGGTCAATCCCACTATTCGTTGGTAAAAGAGTACCCCAAGAGTTGGCTGTAGGTGGTGATGACTAGCTGCTTTCCCTCTAGCCTTGCATTGCTAAATTAGGGACGACTAGCACAGATAGCCTTCGTGCAGCTTTGCGAGAAATTCAAACCGTACCTTTTACAACCATCCGAGTTGGAACCACATGCCAGACAACTGTAGGGTAAGGTGAAGTTTAAGACTCACCAAATTCAACATTTCTCAGGTCAATTTGCATTCACACAGTTAGTTACATGCACTACCCCCGTTACATAGTTATTCTCATAACAATACAGGTGGGGTTGTAACCCCAAGATATCAACAACTTTCCATAATGTTTTCCACGGGCGGTAACAAACTTTATATAATTTTGAGAACAACAAAGATAACTTCAAATAAGATCAACATAACGGTTTTCTCGAACAAATGTTATGTAGTTTGAAATAAAACCATTATCAATACAATTGAATTTATAAGTTGCATGGAGTGAGATAATTTGTTTACCTTTTTTTATCATTTCAAAATAAATGTAACAATACTACGAGAAGATAGAAACACGTGCTTTGTTGTAATGTTTTACACATCGAAGGAATATATAACTTTGGGGAATTTACACTTTTTGATAATTCAGTTTGTTAAGTGTTTGTCTTGTTATTTAAAATCCAAACGTAATGAGTGGATTAAAAATGCACGTACTGGTATTACTATTTAAATAACAATTTATATCTTATTTTTGTAATCACATGAGCACATGAAAGAATTTTTATCCAAGGATTGGTAGTGTCAGTAAGTATATATTATTAAGCAATTGTAACTCGAAGGACAAAGATACTTTTACCCCGCCACTTCTACGTGTGTCAGGTATAAAAGATTGTTTAGTCTAGGTAGTATTAATTAATTAATTTTGTGAGGTAATATATGACGATTTATTAGTTTTACGTAAAAGGTAAAAACAGACGAATATTAGAAGAAGGCTTTTTAATATAAAAAAGACAATTGTTGGAAGTTGTGTTTGAAAGCCATTGATGTGGAGAATATAGAAATTTCTAGAAAACGTAAGTACTAGATATATAAATAGCGGCAAGCAGACGAAGAGGGACAATGATAAAGTAGAAAAGCGAGGGGAAATGGCTAGTACTGGTAATGACTTTGGTAGTCCTAGCAGTATCACAAAGGAACGTATGTACGATTTAGATGGAATTTGTGAAAGTGTTAACACTTTAAAGAAAAGTGTTTTGGAACTTTGTAACCAATCTACAAGACTTGCACAAAATGTCAAAGCTGTAACCGAGATGCAAGACACGATCTATGAAATAGCTAAAGTATGGTGCCACTGGTTTGAAAATGTGAAACGTTTTAATTAAGTTGAAGAAGATGTGGTTTCTTTTAAATGCTGAGTCGAAATAGGTAGAAATTACAAGGCAATGAATAAATTATTTCTTTGGAGTTGATTTAGTAATTTGTTGTTTGCATGTAAGTGCTAATTAAAATAGTTTGCAAAACCTACTTTTTATGAATTGACTTAGAAAATTAGTGTCATTTGTATATTATTAAACAGTTTATATATTGAACAGACAACTTTTATTGGGTTAAATGTTTCTCTCAAGAGTGCGTTCATGTTTTTTCATCAGATTGAATTTTTATGTATTATTTGAATATAATAGTATGTGTTAATTCCTGTTTTTTATCTTACGAATGGGGCCCGGCATGGCATAGCGCGTAAGGCGTGCGACTCGTAATCCGAGCGTCGCGCTAAACATGCTCGCCCTCCCAGCCGTGGGGGTGTATAATGTGCGGTCAATCCCACTATTCGTTGGTAAAAGAGTTGGCCGTGGGTGGTGATGACTAGCTGCCTTCCCTCTAGTCTTACACTGCTAAATTAGGGACGGCTAGCACAGATAGCCCTCGAGTAGCTTTGTGCGAAATTCAAAAACAAACAATCTTACGAATGCAAACCCAAATAAAATGTATGTCATTTTAAAAAAAAAAGTGGAGAAGTGTAATTAAAGGGAGATAAATCGTATTGAGAATGAAAGGTGTGTATGTTTTCTTATATCAAAGCCACATCAGGCCATCTGCTGAGCTCACTGAGAGGAATCGAACACCTGATTTTGGCGTTGTAAATCCGTAGACTTACCACTGCACTAGCGGGGAGCCAGAATGTAAGGCACAATAGTTGATATGTGAAAGTGAAATTTATAGTTTTCTGACATTTTAAGAAAATTATTAACTCGTCAAAGGGTGTTCTAAAGCAATTCAACCTGCTCGTGTGGACATTGACAAAAATAAACGATTATTTGGAAGTAGGCGAGTATGAGAAATGCAAACAAGTAGCTAAGTTCAAAGTATAACTGCTGTAACTTCGAGTCATCGTGTGTTAATTATATGCTGATACTGTTATTATAAAAGAAAATAAAAAAAGTGGCAGAGAAGAAAAGGAATGAGTGAATTATACCCTGAGTGTTAAAGGTAAAAAGAGAGGAAATTAGTTCGGCTATTGAACTCGATTCTAATGCGAACAAATTGGCCTAAGTGGATTATTGACAAGAAGAGAATTATATGATGTTTAAGATACTTCTGTAGTTAAATGAATGTTTGCACATGCATTTAACTTGTTCCAATATATAGTAAAATAAATAAATTTGATAAAGTTAAGTAAATCTTCAATTAAATTTAGTTTTATTTCTAGTTGAGTAAAAACAATTATCAAACAACCGGTTATATTATTAAATAAATTACTCTGTTTCACTTTGTTTGTTTTTTGGAATTCCGTGCAAAGCTACACGAGAATTAATTTAGCAGTGTAAGACCAGAGGATAGGCAGCTAGTCATCAACACCCACCACCAATTCTTGGGTTACTCATTTACCAACAAATAGTGGGATTGACCTTCCCTAATTAACATCACCACGGCTGAAATAACGAGCATGTTTGGTGTGATGGGGATTTGAACCCTCGACCCTAAGATTACGGGTCGAGTGCTTTCACTACCTGACCAGGCCGGGCCCTTTTACTTGGTAAAATGTTAATAAAAAACACTTTTTGGATGATCAGAAATAATCAGTCTATTTTAAGATATCTATGAAATTGTGAACAAATAAATAATATCCACATATTTGGTTTCATCTCATTGTACACTGCATTCCCATTGAAAGATTTAATCTTTGTTTTACAATTCATTAATAGAACAGTTCTGTTACTCTTTTATAGAACTGGAAGAAAGAAAATTTATCCCCCAAAACATAAAATATATACACTGCTGGCCAAAATCTTCAGGCCAATGAACAGAATGAAAAAATATGCATTGTTAGACTCAACCACTTATTTGAGTAGAGCTTCGAAAGATGAAAACAAGAAAATGGTAAATAAAAAAAAAACTTTTTTAGCTTTCAGTTGGGAAAATGTGAACACTATGAAATTAGCCTAAGTACTAGCTGATCAAATGTTTAAGATCATGCTGAAACGAAGCATTAATCGGTAAACACGTAACAAAATTTAGTCATTTTTGTTCAAGCATTAGCTTTATCAACATCTCCTGTGTTACATTGGGTAAAAACATGGCAAAGGCTAAAAGGTTGACAGA
This sequence comes from Tachypleus tridentatus, assembly GCF_004210375.1. Lineage (NCBI taxonomy): Eukaryota > Metazoa > Arthropoda > Merostomata > Xiphosura > Limulidae > Tachypleus > Tachypleus tridentatus. The sequence goes on from NC_134836.1 coordinate 49,989,318, forward strand.
GTTTGAACGTGGCAGAATTGTCGAACTCTAAAACAAGGTCTCTCTCAACGTGCGATCGCTGGTGAGACTGGGCGTAGTGAAAATGCTGTTGCAAATTTCTTAAAAGACGCTGAGGCATACGGAACGAGAATTTCAAGTGCTCAGCCCAAGAAAATTTCGCCGGCGTTGAGCAGGAGGATTCGACGGGTTTTTCGGCAAGACACCAGCCGATCGTCAAACCAGCTTGAGGCCCTTACGGACACAGGATGCAGCTCAAGAACAATAAGACGGCGTCTACGAGAGAAAGGCTTTAAAAAACCGTAAACGTCTTCAAAGGGCACGCCTCCTTCCACACTTCGAAATATCTCTTAACCTTTGCTGTGTAGCACTAAACATGGGATGCAGAAAAGTGGAAGAAGGTTTTGTTCTCTGATGAGAAAAAATGTAACATGGATGGTTCAGATGAATTCCAACGTTACTGGCACTATAAGGATATCCCACCGGAGACATTTTCTACACGACACAGTGGAGGAGGTTTTATCGTGAACTGGGGTGCTTTCAACTTCCATGGAACAATGGAGCTTCAGGTTATACAGGGGCGTCAAACAATAGCTGTCTATATTGACATGTTGGAGAGAGCATCCTTATTGATTGGAGAACCACGCTTGTGTGGAAATGACTGGATCTCTCAGCAGGACAACGCTGCAATCCACAATGTACGCAGGACAAAGGACTTTTTCATGACGAATAACGTGATTCTTTTAAATCATCCAGCGTGTTCGCCCAAACTGAACCCCATTGAAAATGTTTGGGGTTGATGGCAAGGGAAGCCTATAGAAATGGACGTCAATTTCAAACAGTGCCTGATCTTTGTGAAGCCTGGCCCGGCATGGCCGAGCGAGTTGAGGCGTTCGATTCGTAATTCGAGGGTCACGGGTTCGAATCCCGGTCGCACCAAACATGCTCGCACTCCCAGCCGTGGGGCGTTATAATGTGACAAAAATCCCACTATTCGTTGGTAAAAGAGTAGCCCAAGAGTTGGCGGTGAGTGGTGATGACTAGTTGCCTTCTCTCTAGTTTTACACTGCTAAATTAGGGTCGGCTAGCGCAGATAGCCCTCGAGTAGCTTTGCGCGAAATTTAAAAATACTAACAAATTTTGTGAAGCCATCTTCACCACTTGGAATAACATTTCAGCTTGCCTTCTGCAAACGCTTATATTGAGTTTGCCAAAGCAAATGTTTGAAATTATTCGCAATGATGGCCGTGCAACTCACTACTCAGGCATCTTGTTGAGCATTTCCTACCCTTTTTAGGACTTCTTTTTGGTATGGTCTTAAACTTTTGATCAGCTGGTATTTAGGCTAATTTCAAAGTGTTCACATGTTCCCTATTAAATGCTAAAACAGTTTTTTATGTTTATTTTCCCTTTTCTTATTTTCATCTTTCGAAGCTCTACTCAAATAAGTAGTTGAGTCTAACAACGCAAAATGCATATTTTTCTTTATGTTCCTTGGCCTTAAGGTTTTGGCCAGCAGTGTATTAAGTTTTTGTACTTATAATAATTATATATTTTTCAATAAACAGGTTTTTAAACAAGTAATAGGAGTCCTAATGGGAGCTAACTACTCTAGTTGTATACCAAATTTATATATTTACTCTATAATAATATATTTATTAAAAACTACACAAATCCAGATATTTTTACTTTAACTTACAGATATGTAGATGATTTGATTTGTATAAATAATCCTGAAATAATGTTATTAACACTATTTATCCAGTAGATTTGGAAACTGAAAATTCTTCAATATCTAAAACAGAAGTAGATTATTTAGATTTATAAATTAAAATAATTGATAAGGATATCAATGTAAATGTTTTTGATAAATGAAAATATTTTGCCTTTCAAGTTAATGGTTTACCCTCTTTTAATATTAATGTACTGTATCATTCTGTTATAAATATTATGAGTTCGCAATTATTCAAATATTATAAAGTTTGTAATAAATTACAATATTTTATTAGTAATGCTGAAATACTGATACAAAAATTAATAGTTAATGGATTTGATAAAGAAACTTAAATAAAATTATTAAACTATTTCGTAACAAATATAAGAATGTATTTAGTTCAATATAAATGTACGCAATCTCGAAAAGAAGCGGCAGGACGAAGGTATGTCATCTCTCCGATTTCTCTTGTTTAGTGTTGTGTTATATCATGCAGTGCAAATAGTATTATATTTATTTACTGGCTTATCTCTATGTATAATTAAACTATAACCAAAAAAGTAGAAAACACAAAATTAGAGTCACTGAATAGTCTTAAGTTTTACTTCGCACAAACTTATGCATTTTTTTGTTTAAGGAAGACGGTTCTCAAATGTAAAATTAACGTATTTTGAAAGTTAAATAATTATCCTTGTCGAAATAATTATCCAGTGTTATGACAGATGAAAGGTAGTCGATTAAACTTTACATATATACCGAAATATCGGAGCTAATTCTTTTACTTACATGACAGATTGATACATATTCTTATAATGTTAAATAAAAAATACAAAATAATTTCTTAGGGCCATAAGATATACAGCAATTCTATACGATTATCTTGTCTCTATCTATTTTTTATAGTTAATTTCATAAGCACAAGATCGCCTTTACGTTGTTTTCAGAGTTATCGTGTAAATATTGTCAAGCGAGCTGTTGCAATCCATTTTGTTTGTGATGTTATTTTTATTTTGCTACCTTTAGAACTAAAATAATGCATAAAACTACCCGTATAAAGGAAGTTTTCGTGAAGTTATGAGCATCAGTAGTAATACATTTTGAATAAAACAAAACACTATTTTTTATATTTTAAATATAAAATAAATATGATATTTGATCTAGAAAAGTACGTTTATCAGGGAAGGTAGGCGATAATTCGTTGATCGATTGTATATAAATCGCGATTTACCGTTGTGGAGCATGCGTGAACACACTTGTTGTAGTGGCGGTGAAATTTCAGACGATGCAGAAAAACGGTAAGTTTAATGCTTGTAGGTGTGCGAAAATGTTTGATGCAATTCTTACATATCTACCATATAGAAAATAACTATAATTTATTAACGCGATTATTTTTATGTTTATTAATTTTAGACATAAAATTACGCTCTAATTTAACTGTTTGTCAAACTAGAATACCACTCCCCAACGGTAAGCTGCATAGAATCGATTTTTACCGTATGCTATATACGAGCACGCTTGTTTAGTTGTAATTTAAATACGAGTACTACGACTCAGTAAAGCCATTAATTGTATTGTGTCATAATTTATAGTTTATATTTTTATTCCGTACTCGTAATGTCTCTTCAGTTATAGGATACCTAAATTTCGTATTTCAAATCGAAATTCAATTTAATTTTTGAAATTCGCATGAAAACAGAAAAGGTTTGTTTTATTTTATTTAAATATTTAACATATACCATATTTCTCCCACCAGTAATACTACTATTGGTTAATATTAATGTTAATAGTAATAGAAATACTGTAAGTAAAATTCTTGCTGTGCATAGAATGTTAGTGAGTAATATTTGAAAAGTATTACCATGGTACTTCAGGTGTCACTGTTAGGAATATTAATTTGAAAAGTATTACCATGGTACTTCAGGTGTCACTGTTAGGAATATTAATTTGAAAAGTATTACCATGGTACTTCAAGTGTCACTGTTAGGAATATTAATTTGAAAAGTATTACCATGGTACTTCAAGTGTCACTGTTAGGAATATTAATTTGAAAAGTATTACCATGGTACTTCAAGTGTCACTGTTAGAATATTAATTTGAAAAGTATTACCATGGTACTTCAAGTGTCACTGTTAGGAATATTAATTTGAAAAGTATTACCATGGTACTTCAAGTGTCACTGTTAGAATATTAATTTGAAAAGTATTACCATGGTACTTCAAGTGTCACTGTTAGGAATATTAATTTGAAAAGTATTACCATGGTACTTCAAGTGTCACTGTTAGGAATATTAATTTGAAAAGTATTACCATGGTACTTCAAGTGTCACTGTTAGGAATATTAATTTGAAGGGTATTACCATGGTACTTCAAGTGTCACTGTTAGGAATATTAATTTGAAAAGTATTACCATGGTACTTCAAGTGTCACTGTTAGGAATATTAATTTGAAGGGTATTACCATGGTACTTCAAGTGTCACTGTTAGAATATTAATTTGAAAAGTATTACCATGGTACTTCAAGTGTCACTGTTAGGAATATTAATTTGAAGGGTATTACCATGGTACTTCAAGTGTCACTGTTATGAATATGGATTCTGCTACGTAGTTTATTAAAACGTCTTAAAAGTAAATTTCAATATCCAAGTAATGCCTCTTGGATAGGACAGAGCCTGTGATTTTTGTACTGTGTGTACTTAGTTTAATTCGTAAACATGACTGGTAAAAAAAAAAAATGCAGTATTTTTCGTACGATTTTTGTAATCTTAATTTTTTATAAAATCATTTGCATCAAAGTCTGTTCCGAGTTGACTGATTTGGTAGTATTAGTATGCTGTAAACAGATTGATAGACATTTCAAAAGTTTAAACTAAAATTGAAAATGCCATAACTGAAGTAATCTTTACCACAGTTGTACCTAAGTTTTTACAACCTACCCCAAGGTTTTGGTAAGATTAAACAACAAATGGTATAATTTTCTTGTAAATATCTTTCTTTGAATTATTTAACAAGATTACATTGTAAATGATTCTTATTTTTGCACTGATATGGAGGAATGCACTGGTACATATATCTGTACCAGTTTAGCAAAGTACTGTTTTCTGTTGGGTTTTTTTAAAGAGAGCTACAAATTAGTTACATACGTTGAATGTATGTACCTTATCTGTATATCTGATATTGCATCACAAGACACCTGATTTGAAGAGTTTTGTTTGTGTTTATACTAATATTCATAATTACTAAGAATGTGGTATTTCTTTTATATTGTAAATAATGTTTTCTTTTATATATTCCTTTAAATTAAGAAGTGCACATTCATTTAAATACTAAATCATATGTAACTAGCTTTATAGCAGTCACTGAACCTGTCCAATGTCTACCTCTGAAGAAGACCCTTAACATAACCTCAGTGTTGCTGTTAAATGTATCAAATATATTTACAGTAACATTAAGTAGTAATGATGCTAATATGCATAATAAAGAGATCTAGCTACTTTATATTGGAAGAATCACCAGAATTATTACATGTTTACTAATTAACTACTCTATATTGGAAGAAACAGCAATGGTATTACATACTTACTAATTAACTGCTTTATAATAGAACTGCCAGTGGTATTACATCTTACTAATTAATACAATATTAGCTATATTTGTTCAGTGCTGCTCTCTGTATGCAAACTTTTCTTTAAGCATTCCACAAGTCTTACACTTTCTGCTTATTTTAATTTCAATATTCCAACATGTCTCATGCAAATCATCATGTGTTATCTCTTCAACCTGACAGTGGATCTCTCTGCTTTTACATATTGGGAGATTGAATGCTACATGGGTCAACCTTTCTCCTCGGACATCACCCAGGCTGTTACTGAGTTGCTCGAGATTGATCAGAATTGACGAGGATTTTGATCATCTTTTACCCCCTCCAGAGTTTGCCATTCCTTTCCAATTGCAGCTTGAGAAATCACCTAGGCTTAATTCGGTCTTTGTGAGTTTGTGTCTCAGGTATGTGATGTTTTATTAATTTTCCCTCTGTCTTATTCCTGTCATTTTTCCTTTTTACATGAGTCATCTTCTCAACCATTTTTGGTATTTCCTACCTCCCTATATATTTTGGTTCATGCTGTCTCACAATTAAATGAGAAGATCAGTGTGCTGCACTTTCCAAGGACTTCTGACCAGTATGCCCTTTCTTGCCATCGAGCAGATTATCAGTTTTTGAATCAGCAGTACCAAGTTTATTGTCACCTATTTAGGGGTGGGGGTGGCTCCAGAATCTAGTGTTTGTCCTACCCAATATTTTCACCTTCATTTTACCATAACTAACTTTCTATGGTTTATTTCTTCTATACATCTGTCAGAAGGCTCTCTACAGAAATCCTGAGGGGTTTTCTGCAGATACCCTTCATCTTCTTTCTTCCACATTGACCTGCATTTCATCCTCAGCTCTGGCATTACATATGTGATTTCTTTGTTGTTGGAACCTTATAGGTAGAGATGCCATATTGGCTTGGAATAATTTATCCTCAATATATCGCAGGGAGTTGTCTTTTTTCTGATATCTTATGTCTTTGATGCAGTTCCAAACTCTATCAAGCATCTTGTGATCAGCCCACTAGCAATCCACCCTTATGACTTTTGTAGCCTGTTTGTCTCTGTGAGAGCTTTGTATGTCCCCCTATTCATATTTCCCACACTTCATTCCCTCCCAATTCCTTTTGATCAGGATACTTCATTTTGTTGAATTCCTGTGACTACCCTGTGGATTCAGGTCTGGTGGGAGCTTGATTTTGTAGTTTCTTCCCAGCTGACATCCCTTCATTTGATTTATCAGTGAGTGATACGTGTTTTTTCAGCAGGATTTGTTATCCAGTTGTTTCTCCTTGCTCCATTTCCTTTCTTTCTCCTCACAATCCTGTGGCCTGTCATTGTCTGCCAAAGGTGGTTTGAGTTTTGCAATCAGACCAGTTCACCATCATTTTGAGCTTTTTATTCCTGTTTTTTTCCTTGTTCCAAGAAAACTGGGAATTGGCAGCCAGTCATCAATTTATCTTGCATCAGCCACTTCATATCACTTAAGTTCACCATGTAATCTTCTGGGTCTGAAAAGGTACACCCATCTCAGCTCCTTATGTGTTTTGTCATAAGGTTTGGATTTGTGCTCATCATATTCTCATGGTTTGGGAATGCTTCATTATTACATGGGCATCTGGCTTCTACAGATGCATCCCAAGCAGGAAGCAGTCTCTCAGACTTACCAGTTCCTTTCTATGGCAGCTCAAGTGGACTGCTTTATCAAACCGGAGGAAACATTCCTTTGACCTAATCAATAAGTAGTACACTTGGGAGGCATTTTCAACATCAGTATCAGTCACACTCTGCCTTCTCTTTTATGTCTTCATTCCATGAATCTCTTAGTTTACTATGCCTAGTAGTGACTACTTACTGCTTGTGAGGATCTGTCGCTTTTGAGGATGTCATCCTCCATAACTGCATTAGTCTCTCTTGGTCTTGACCACATGAAATCCCTGCAATGGTCATTTCATGAGCGATGTAACCTCTTGTGATTATTCTCCAACACCATTTCTCTTCTTCTTCCCATATGAGGTGAATCTGCAGTGGTGGCTGGAAAAAGCCCATATGTTGGTGGGCATGTCATTTCCTCTCCTATTTCCAGACCTCCATCTTTTCAAGGATGGGTAAAATGGATCAATTACCAGGAAGTTTGGGCTGTTGGTCTATGGACAATATCATCTT
>NC_134836.1:50604900-50670108 GCF_004210375.1 Tachypleus tridentatus
ATCAGCGGTATGTGTGAAAGTTCATAACGCTAAAAAATCGAGTTTTGTTACGTGTAGTGGACACTGCACAAATATCTCATTGAGTATCTTCGCGCTTTCGGGCCTGGCATGGCCTAGCGCGTTAAGGCGTGCGCTTCGTAATCTGAGGGTCGCGGGTTCGCGCCCGAGTCGCGCCAAACATGCTCGCCCTCCCAGCCGTGGGGGCGTTATAATGTGACGGTCAATCCCACTATTCGTTGGTAAAAGAGTAGCCTAAGAGTTGGCGGTGGGTGGTGATGACTAGCTGCCTTCCCTCTAGTCTTACACTGCTAAATTAGGGACGGCTAGCACAGATAGCCCTCGAGTAGCTTTGTGCGAATTTCCAAAAACCAAACCAATCTTCGCGCTTAACAGCACGCAAACAAATACATAATTTGTCAATGTTCTTCAAAAAAAAAATCATTGCCACGCAAATTAGTCCTTAATCTTCTAAATGTGTAAAACTGCTTTGATAATTTAATTTGTTTTAGAGACATTGGATCCAAGTTTAAAATACATAATATTAATCGATCAATATCATAAATAAATTCAAAATAAAAAAGTAAGATACATAATTTTAAGCTATTATTATATTGGTGTCTTCAGATCTTCCTATTATTTGTGATTTTAGGATCATTTCTTGTCCTCCCGCTTGTTCAGTAATATGCTTGATTTGTGTAATTACAAACCCAAAATATTGGGTTCAATCGCCGCAGCGGACATGCGTAGATAGCCCTCTGTGCAAGCTTTAATCTAATAAAAAATAAACAAACGTACTTTATCTTTTTTTATATATATCCTGAGTCAGTTTAAAAATATTTAGTTATTTCTTCAGGTATATAGAGTAATAGTATTCATTCTGGGAAAAAAGCTTCTTATATTAAAATATTTGGGTAGAAGGATCTAGAATGCTCTGGCTGTTAGGGCGCTTAGCTCGCAATCTGCGGGTCCCAAGTTCGAATCCCGCTGCTCGTCCTATATGTTTGCCTACTGGGACGGCTACCGGAATGTACGAATTCTTGGTTTAAAGAACTGCAAGCAGACTCTAAATTAGTTGAGATGGAAATCGAAAATAAAAACAAAAAGCGTACAGAAAAAAAAACAAACTTGTCAATCGACGTTTATCATTGGTGGAGCTCGATTTTTATATTTCGTTTATAATCTGTAATGTTGGGAAGCCAAAGCAAAGGGAAAATTCACTTTTATTTGTGCTTTCAACATGAGATTCATAATTCGAAACATTTATCTCTTAAACAGAATTTCATTGTTACAAAGTCATATCCTTATAACATATAAACATAAACTGTGTAGAAAATTTATTGTTTAATTGAAATTATACACAAAACTACAATAATCTATTTGTGATGTGCCCACTATGGATACTTAAACCCGGTTTTTAACGTTACAAGCCTTCATATTTCCAGATGCTCAACCGAGGTAAGTGGGAACAGAAAATCTGGTATGTTTTCAGTTAAGAAATACAGAGATTGAATACGTTATACAAAAAACTATTTCGGAACGTTACAATATCGTTACAGCCCATGAAAAGGGACCTGCAACGCAGTGACTATTGCAGAAGGCTTTTTCGTAAGTCTGTCATCCCCGAAGCAAATCACTCCTCCCTGCAGGCTTTTCAGAATCCATCTCATGTAGGAGGACGGTGGTTTTCAGTGCTAAGTATCGTCTGTACGAATATAAATAGTGTTCAGTATATGAACATTTAAACAGAACTTCTTGATGAAACTTCCTACGTAATCTTAGGCTTAAACGTTTATTGTTCCATATAAGAAATATATTACTTCACTCTGGAAAACGTCGTAATACTTTAATTACTTGTATACAAGGTATCTGAAAATAATTTATCAATTTCATTTTAAGGGTTTATAAATAGCCATTTTGCACCATGCTGAGCGCATCGTACAGTTAAATAAAATGTATTTTTTCCACGTTTTGTTGAATTATAGCGAACTGGAAAAAACAGACTTCACTCGTGTAATACCTGAACATTGTAACGCACCATTTTCACAATTTTACGACTATCTAAGTAGGCGTTACTCGTCCTTTTCAATACCTGACACCTGCTGGCTTCTTTCTTAAACTGTCACAAACTACTGAAATTAATATACAAAGAAAAACCATTATGATTTACAGAGGAATATCTTGTGAGTGTTGTTGTAGTTGTTAGCGTGTGTGTGTGTGTGTGTGTGTGGATTTCTTCGGAGGGGCTAGGAGATTGTGAGAACCACTTGTCTACCTAGTATAAATAATCACTGATGCCTACAGAACGATTTTGAGTCACAACCTGCAACAAGACACCTAGAAATTAAAGCGCACTCCATCTCTGGTAAAGACTGTAATTCAGATGACTAGCTAACGATATATATAAGTTCAAAGACTTTGATAACTCCAACTAAAGCGTATCAATTAAAGTATTCTTTGTCAACGATCATACGTCACGTGACTTTGAAAACATCGATAAAATATTTATCAATTGAAATGTTTAATATACAAGAGAGGGACTGTCTGTGGAAAGTTCTCGAAACCCATTAAGCTGAAGTTACTTGCGCTATTTACCATATTAATCCTACAGAAAGGGCCAACGTTGTTTTAAACGACATAATAACGGTTACCTTAAGTTAACTGTTCACCACTTGTTCATACCTGTAAAAGGTAAAAGCATTCAGTAATTCTTTATAACCAAGCAACTTATTCCATCTCGTAAGCTTTCTGGAACTATTAGTTTAATGTCGCCGTTAAATGAACGTTAGCAGAAAAACAAAAAAGTAACTGTTGCGTGTTTTTGTGATAACAGACGAAAACACTTAGTGAACTCGAATTGTATGCAAAGATGAAGTAAAACTGGCAAGACAAATTGTTCGAGTGCATTTTGTGTTACAATGAGACAATTACTATGGATGAGTTATTTATTATATACTTATGAAACATGAAAGTCTTCCATTAAACTTGTTTGATTTGGGTTTTTTAACATACATTAACGAAAACAAGGCTGATTGACAAAGTGAAACATTACGTAAACAGTAGTGTAATTACTAAATTGTTAATGTTTATTTAGGCTCCAGTCAAGGCTGACTGACAAAGTAAAACATTACGTAAACAGTAGTGTAATTACTAAATTGTTAAGGTTTATTTAGGCTCCAGTCAAGGCTGATTGATAATATTGTAGCCGTGACCAATGAAAGTTTAATTAACAAAACATTACAATCAAAATAGCATTCTTAGCCAATAAGTAAAACTGTTTGAGGTTTAATTTCTTTTTTACTGGCTTAAATGAAGATTCTGGGAAAGATGTCGTACAAAATGGTTTTGTTTTCGTCACGACCAATGATCGTCAGTTATCGAGCTCTGAAACAACTTCAACCAATAAAACTCCTAAAAAACGTTCTTTTTTGTTTTAATCTTTCCGTGATAGGAAAAAATATATGATTTTAACGTGATAAAACTTGTTAAATGGTGTTTAAAAATACATTAATTCTTTACCATTACGCTTCACTCTTTTGACAGTAGCGACATTTAAAGGTAATGAAAGAGTAATCAATTACTCACGTTTTTCAAGCCAGTATTATGTTTTAAACAGCAAGCTAGAAGCTAACCACATACAGGTGTATTTATACGAATGGTATCGTCTTTACCCGTTAAAATAATTACATAATTTGCTCCTCTTAATTTTCTGTAACATAGAAATTGTCATAATTACATCTAAACCTATCTTTCACACACGTGCACACAGAGGTAGGTGCTCGGTTTCTCCTACACAATAACAACACCTGACAACACCAGATCTTTTAATGTGTGACTGAACACTGAGGCATGCGTTAAAGGGTTAAGCTTTCTGTTTAACCTGTCTCGTTGCGTATCTGATAGAGCAAAAGTTTCTGCTGTATATCGCTGTCAGGTCCGTATTAGCGTGATGTTCTTTAATTATAGTTAAATGTCAAATATAGCTCAGAAAACAACAGGGTAACCAAATTAAAATAATAAGTGTACCAGGTTTGGTTTTGAAGAACTATAAACGCACGAGATTCGTCCTTAACTAAAGTCGTTGTTTATTTAAACCCACCATGAAGTTGTTAGACGTAATAATGACGTTACAGTTAACAAGACTTCTGTCTATATACTTGAAATTAGCTGTTATCTCTCTACATTGAATACCGTTATTAGTTCTAATCATGACTGGAAGGTATTACAGACAATTTAAATCCTAATATTCCAGATGGTTTTAAGAAATACACGACTACAAGTGTGTTTTAAATATTAAGGAACTCTCTAGATTAATAGACAAACGTTGTATCTTATAGCATGGCCTAGCATGGCTCAACTCACAATCTGAGGATCGCACGTTCGAATTCTCGTCACATCGAAACTTCTCGCCCTTTCAACCCTTGGGACGTCAATTACGTTACTATGTAATGCTATGTCCACCAATAACATTAACTTTTTAAAACTAGTAATTGTTTTTATTCTTTATTAAATATTGAACACGTTGCACTATCGCATCTCAAATTACTAACGTATATCAACAGTTTTTTTTCAATATTTCTTATTTGGTGAGAAAGGTTTATTGCACACTAACTAGTTTTTGCTTTCGCCAACAAAACAAAAAAACAAGTCCAGCTGCTGAATTTCACGCAAAACCAGTCAAAAATTACCTGCGCTAACCTCCCCTAATTTTCATGATATAGACTAGAAGGAAGGCAGTTGATCAACACCATCCACCATAAGCATTCTCAGGTTACTCTTTTCATCGACGAACAATAAGATTAACCATAAATTTTTAGCACCCTTATGGCTGAACCACCAGGCCATGCAAGACAAACAATTAACATCTAAACCGTATTTGTAATTATGTTCTAGTTCTTTTCAGTTTAGCCTAACACGATGAAATATGGTTGTACTTCATGTTGCTGTTACCAGAGTAATATTTGTTAACTCAAGGGAATGTGTGAATATAAATCATATATATAATAATTATACTGTACAGTACAGTGGTTCTTATCTCTTGTTAAGCATACACTCATTTATCTTTATATTTTACATTAACAGATACGGTGTTCTCAGTTTTTATGACGTAGTAAGTAATTAAAAGTCCTCACTGGCTTTGTGCCAAACATTTTACCATTACCTACGTAAGACGTGAATCACAATTTTAATTTTCTAAGTAATTAATTTGAAATATTTTACTTTTTCGTCTTCATTGATTGGCTACAACTCCTCAAAAGAGGAGTTACCAACAGAAGTTACCTTTCCGTTTGTAAGGTATTTGTCTTTTTATATTTTACTAAAAGCACGTTAAGGATGTTGCTCTGTTTTGAAGTTAGAACCTTTTTGAAGAAGTAAAACTTGAGGGATGGCAAGACTCGAACCCAAGACTCCACTAACCAAGCAACTATTTTAACCAAATCGTTGTCTTATAAGAAAATCCAGAGCATCCATGAATCATCTACATTTAAACTTTGGTAGAAGCCATCCTCAGTTTAGACAGTTTTATTTTTCTAACAGAGTCATCGGCCTTTGGAATAGGTTGTCTTATGATGCGGTGGAAGAAATTAATTCAAGTGTGAAGGAAAAGTTGAAAAACATTTACATTTAAGTTGGTGGATGAAACAGCCAAGACTAACAGGGTCCCTAGTCATTAAATGTTATAATTATATAATATACCTGACACGTTTTTTTACATAACCAACATTACCTGTTGCAATCCTTTGTTCCTTTTTGTTTATTTCTGTGAGACTAAAACGTCTTATAAGATTCTAAATGATAGTCATCTGTGTCTGTACAGATATTTGGATCTTTCTAGAACATGCCATCGTATTTGGAAACTTCCTTTGTAGTTCTTGTTTCCAAGTGGAATATAAATGTCAAGCCTTTTGTTGTTATTTTGTTTCTTTAGTACCAAGTGCCTTCATTTTACTATCGCTTATTTTAATCACTGTAGAATAAACAATGCACCAAGAAACCAGTTTTGACAGAAAACGAAATTAGAAGAAATGCCTATACTTTGACAGAATTCTCGGAAAGTATGACTAAGTAAAACTAGCTAAAGGTACCTGTTAAGAATACAAAAATTGTGTACAGGATGATGTTTTATTTTACTAAATCTCTAAAGATCTCATTAGATGCTAATTGTATACTCTGGTTAAGTTACACACACACACATAGACAGCGGATCATCTCTATAGTAGGAATCATATGGTGTCAAATCGTGAAGGTACCTTAAACATTTGGTCTGAGTTAAATTCTAGTCTCATTAAACCACGAGGAAATGCTTTAATCTTGCTCAAAATTGACTCTGCACGTGAAACGAAAGAAGCCATTTTTAAGCCACTTTGTCTGTGTTTTTTTCCGATTTCATTTAGATAAAGTCACTGCATAAAATCAATATCTTCTGATAAGCATTTTTATGTTTAGCTCTTATTTTTTCCACTCCTCATCCCCCATTTTTTATGTTTAGCTCTTATGTTTTCCACTCCTCATCCCCCTGTGACTTAGCGGAAAATCTGAACATTTACAATTCTCAAAACTGGGTTGTATAGCTTTGCGCATAACAACAAAAACTTTTAGTCCAATAACATGAACTCATAAGAAGTTAGGTTTCAGAAACAATAAATGGCAAAAAATGTTCTTACATAAATGCTTATTTGTATCGTTTTCATTCGTTTAGGAAACACTGCATTATGTGTTGGTTTAGGTACATATTGTTTTAGGTACAACGGATAAAAGAAAATGATGGAGCTCGAATGTTTCATGCCCCAAAAATTAACGTTTTTAAACTTTCTGTTTCCGTGTATGCTTTGTCATTTTATGGGGAAATGTGCCCCAAGTAAACGTAAGACCTAGTTTTCTCGCCCCCTCAAATCTAGAAACCGCACTCAAAGCTATTGGCTTCAAACGAGAAATATGCTTTGCTTGTTGCTATCGAACCATTCAAACAGATTAACCACTGTACTATGTTGCTCGACTGATAATGAGATGGCATCATAGACGTAATAGTTACATCCCATTAATGACTGTGAGATAAAGAGCAGTGTAGTTTAATTGGTTTTTGAGCACTTGGTTAAAACGTTTTCTTGGCCCATAATTTCTTCGCATTAGTTATTAAATATGCTTATCATTAGCGTTTGTCTGTTAATATAATACTTTTACGATAAATAGTGCAGCAATAATGACTTGCTACACAATAATGCACATGTCTAATACACGTAATTAAATTACTGAGACATGTCACGTTTATTGTTTGTTTGCTTTTTACATAAAGCTGCTATTCGATGGATATTGTCCCTAATTTAGAAATAAGTTGGTTTTGAATTTCGCGCAAAACTACACGAGAGCTATCTGCGCTAGCCGTCCCTAATTTAGTAGTGTAAGACTAGAGGAAGGCAGCTAGTCATCACCACCCACCGCCAACTCTTGGGCTACTCTTTTACCAACGAATAGTGGGATTGGCCGTTACATTATAACGCCCCCACGGTTGAAAGGGCAAGCATGTTTGGTGCGACGGGAATTCGAACCTACGACCCTCGAACTACGAGTCGAGTGCCTAAACCCACCTGGCCATGCCGGGCCTTTAGAAGTAATAAACTACAGGTAAATAAGTTATTTAACATCGCTACTAACTATCAATATTTGAGCTACCCTTTACGTAAAGTGGGACTGACTGTTACATTATAGTGTCGCCATGAAAATTCGAACCTGCGATCTACTTACTGTTTTTTAGTTGAATGCCCAAACCACTAGGCCTCAGACATGCTTCAAAGTGAAAGAAATGAATGAATATTTTGTACGAATTAAAGTATTTGATTTAATTTATTTCATAACCACAAAAAAAAGTTCTGTACATGAGCTTGAAATTACAAACAATAATTTGGATTCATGGTGGACAGAGCGAATATGGTCCACTGTGTAGGTTTAAAAACATCAAACTGTGTAGAATGGACGGAAACGGCATGTTGTGGAGACACAAGTGTAGAAAACCACGTTTCAAAAGTCTTTCGCCTTCCGTTTCACGTCCATTCTACAAAGTTTCATCATGAATACTCTGCCTAAACAATCTACCAAAGAATGCGTATTATACTTTTGTCGTTTCGAAAAATATACCCCCTCAGAAGATAGTGCTAACTATGCTGGAATTATCCGCCATAGGATAATTATTGGTACGTTCTTATCATAGTGTAATTTTATCTTGATTTTGTTGGCTGTGTTGACATTAAATTTGTGTAAAATAAATTCAACATTTTAAAGTAACATTCATTAATTATGTGTACAGATATATGCCCAATTGCGCGTGGTGAAAAGCGTTACTTTTGCTCTCCACGTGCTTTTCTGCTTCGTAGAAGTAGTTTTAAACTTACGTTGGAACGTATTTGTTCATTACTGAATAAACGCAAACAGCGACAAGACATTTAATTAGCGATATATTTTCTCTTGGATATTACTTAAGTTTTATGTTGATAATATTTAAAGTTACACACAAGACAACGACAGCATGACTGTTATTGTTGTTTTAATATACATTTTTGCTTTATAAATGCTGCCATGTTCTAAGCACACACCGGGTAACACGTCACTATCGCGAGCCTTCAAGCTATTTACACTAAAATCCTGATTAGTTTAAAAATAACAACTAATGAAACATCGGTAAGTCTACCAAATTACAACATTATAATTCAGGATTCGATTTCCTGCGATGGACACAGTAGACAGTCCTATGTGGCTTTGTTATACAACAAATAAACCTTAAACATCACCGATAACCAGGTATCCTTATTGTTACCAATGCATGGTACTGCTGTATCTGTCTGTACTAGTTCCTTTCACAGTCGTAGTCCGATCATCACTAAAACTAAACCCGGTTTTGGAGTACCCCAACAGCTTTTGGTTTTCGAACCAAAGGGTTATTTGGACATAGCTCTCCATAATTTCTAACCGACAGACTAGAAGCAAGGCAGATAGTCAACGCTATCTTTGGTTATTATAACCAAATAGTGATATTTTACTTTTACTCTTATAACGCAGTTACGACTCCAAAGTGCGGAAATGAGATTTTCGCAATGCGACGCAGACCATAAAACATATGAAGTCGCATTTGGAGTGCTAACCACTTAGTCACGGCCAGCCATAATGTAATTCATCTTAAAAACAGTTACTTATAAAATATTATTAATAAGGTCTCTACATAGGAATTAATTAGATTAGCGAATTATTATACATTAATATTATTTTTGTTTGTGCCCCCCACAGGCACAGCGGAATGTCTGCAGTTTCACACCGTTAGAAACCGAGTTTCGATACCCGTGGTTGGCAGAGCACAGATAGTGCATCGTGTAGCTTTGTGTTTAATTTCAAACAATCAATAAATCAACCTTTTTCGTTGTTGAAAAATTTCTTGGATGTGTCGATATAAATGTTCACTATATCTAGCTTTTAGATTTTTATAATTGAGTTTTGTTTCTAAATAAACTCGACTCGAGTTGATGAAAAGATGAAGGTGTTAGAATTATTTTTCGAGACTAGAAGTTTACCCTTCTTCAGCCATTCGAGCAAAGCTGCACAAGAATTGCTAGCTCTTAATGCAAACTTTTAGCCAAGAGAAATGTTGTGTTTTGTTTTGAATTTGGTGCAAAACTACACTAGAGCTATCAGTGCTAGCCGTTAATAATTTAGGAGTATAAGTCTAGAGGGAGGGAAGCTAGTCATCACTACCCACCGTTAAATCTTTGACTACTCTTTTTATCAACGAATAGTGGGATTGACCGTAACTTTATAACGTCCAAAAGGCTGAAAAGGCGAGCATGTTTGGTGTAATAGGGGTTCGAACTTGCGATCTTCAGATTACGAGTCGAGCGTCCTAACCACCTGGCCATGCCGGGCCTCGTCTTGAGAACAGGCACTTTGTTAACATCCATCATTGTGCAAGAAGCACCAGGGTGCGTGAACTACAGACCAGCATGCGAACCGTTAGACCACGCTACTGCTTCAAAGTCAAAAAAATAAACAAGTAACCCGTATACACGATGTTCTGAAGAAAGTTTTTTTTTTTTCATTGCAAATTGTTTGGGTATCCACAAAAGTCTCATTCAAAGAAATAAGATTTCAAAAAAGTTGCCAAATTATTAGCTGCTTACGTCAGACCACAATGTGTCTTTTAAAGCTGGAGGTAGGATCGAGGCCGGAACGAATAAATTAATGGTAATAGATTAACTGTTTGTAACTTTAGCGAGAAAAAATAAATTACGTAAGGCGAAAAATACATATATATATATATATAATAATGATGGGTATAACAAAAAATTCAAATGAGGGTTAGATTAGAAGTTGCTGAAAATAATCGATAAAACACTATTTAATTTGTGCAACAAAAGGTTAAGAAATCTGAAATTATTGGAAGGCCGGTGTCAATAGTGTGAACTTTTATGCCATAAGACAAACTACACATTCTCTGTATATCGATTACAAACAATTCCTGTTGCTGAATGTGCTCTCTCTCTTTACCGTGAGGGTGTTATAATGTTACAGTAAGTCTAACTATACATGTTTGTTGAGAAAAGAATAGCGCAAGAGTTGGCGGTGAGTGTGTGGGAGGGATTAATTAGTTGCCTTCTATTTAATCTGTAACTGCTAGTTTATGGACGACGAGTAGCTTTGCGTAAAATAAGAAAAAATAAACAAACACTTGCAAGTAGGGTAATCGATTTGTTTTAGAAAAACAACTCAAACTGTGGGTATTTGGAGGGTAACCGTTTTTGCTGCAGTTATTTTCTTACGCTCAAACCGTATCTTATGTACAGCAATGAAATTAAACAGTTCGTGTATTCATATCAGTGAATATTTTGTATTTATATAGTACGATACAAGGATAATGTCATGTGCTATTTCAATCAATAGTTGTTAAGAACAAAAGTAAACCGCTTTATCGCAATATGTATTAATAAAATAAAAGGGAAAGCTAAGTGTACATACAAATTTGATGTTTAGAAACTATAAGAAGAGCAAAATTTTAAAAAATGGCGTTTTATTCAGTGTAGAATTTACGTAATTCATTTTTAGCCTCGAAGAAAATCGAATAATCGTTTCTTTTAAATTTCACGTAAAGCTACACGAGGGCTATCTGCGTTAGCCCTCTCTAACTTAGCAGCAAAAGGCTAGGCAAAAGGCACCTAGTTATTTCCACCCACTGCCAAATCATGAACTTCTTTCTTTTACTAACGAATAGCGGGATTTACCGTAACATTACAATGCCCCCACGACTGAAAGGGCAAGCACATTTAGTGTGATGGTGATTCGAATCCGCGATCTTCGGACTGCGAGGCGAGCGCACTAACTACCTAGCCATGTTGGGCCGAAATTAGGATGCATGCATACATATATCTACTCATATTTCTTAATACGTGTATGGTTACCGATTCCTTAATAATGAACACCATATAAAAATTTGAGTATCCAAGACTGAAAACCTTCTCTACAGTGAATGTCTTAAAAACACAAAGTTAAATAAAAAATCACTTAATTTATAAAGCGCGTTTTTTTTACGTTTTTGATCAAAAGCTTAATTTGAAACCTCGTAAAAATTATTCTATATCTTTGTTGGAGTTCTTTACGTTTCTGATTTTATAGATTCGATAAAAGCTCAATATAAACTGCGGCCACACTTGAACAAAGACCAATAAAAATTTATTTCGGCGTGGATAACAAAAGAAATTCTGGAGCCTGATCGGTATTCGATAAATTATCCGAACTTTCATGAAGAAACAGTAAATTACACCTCTGTCAGAATTCCTACCAATATAATAAGACATCGAGGAGTTTTATTAGAGTGAAAAGCAGTTTCAGGAAAACTTCTACCTCAAAAGCGCTATTATTTATAGGCTAGCTGCTGCTCTATCAATCTTTACTTACCTTTAAAAGTGGGGGGAAATAAATAAATTATTCGTATAAATATTTTACATTTTTCAAAAGAAATATTGGCTACAAGAAATATCATTTAATAACACAATAAGGAGATCGTACATTAGAGGTATATGTCTGAACGAGACACTTCACCACATTTGTTCCAACCTACCCATCTGTTAGCTGCAAATTAACATACAATATTATTTAACAACACAATAAGGAGATCCTACATTAGAAATATATGTCTGAACGAGACACTTCACCACATTTGTTCCAACCTACCCATCTGTTAGCTGCGAATTAACATACAATATCATTTAACAACACAATAAGGAGATCCTACATTAGAAATATATGTCTGAACGAGACACTTCACCACATTTGTTCCGACCTACCCATCTGTTAGCTGCGAATTAACATACAATATCATTTAACAACACAATAAGGAGATCCTACATTATAAATATATGTTTGAACGAGACACTTCACCACATTTGTTCCAACCTACCCATCTGTTAGCTGCGAATTAACATACAATATTATTTAACAACACAATAAGGAGATCCTACATTAGAAATATATGTCTGAACGAGACACTTCCCCACATTTGTTCCAACCTACCCATCTGTTAGCTGCGAATTAACATACAATATTATTTAACAACACAATAAGGAGATCCTACATTAGAAATATATGTCTGAACGAGACATTTCCCCACATTTGTTCCAACCTACCCATCTGTTAGCTGCGAATTAACATACAATATTATTTAACAAGACAATAAGGAGATCCTACATTAGAAATATATGTTTGAACGAGACACTTCACCGCATTTGTTCCAACATACCCATCTGTTAGTTGAAAGTTAACATACATAGAATTAGCTTATTTTTAACTCCAGAGTGTTGTTTTTTTTCAGTAATACACAGTTATTAACTGTGATTGTAACTCTCTCATGCTGGTAGTATATAATTCGTAGTCAAAATAAAACAAAAACTGATTAATGTTAGTTTTTCATTTTTGAAGATATATAGAAATATTTTATCTGTCTTCTAACTGTTATCAGTCTAAGCAGTTTTCACGATAGTCTGTCTGTATGTGAGTCTAGAGTTCAGAATATGAATTTTGAGGTTACAAAATGGTTAATCTCTGTTTCTAAGCCTGTATTCAATGACTTACAAACGTTTTTGAATAAGTCTTGTTCGCAGAACTAACCTTAAAACATTTCTTTTAAGAACAACGATCCTATAATGTTGTCTTAACCCTTGTTTCTGTAAAGGTTCAAGTCATTTTATAAATAGCTTATAGTTTTATAAAACTTGTCTAAACAGTTTTCTTTGTGTAAGAAAGATTCAAAAGCCCATGGCCTGACCTTGTGGTTAGGGCGCTCGATTAGTAACTTGTGGAACGCAAGCTTGAATCCTATCACCAAACATGCTCACTCGTCTTGTTATGATGTAATGGGCAGTCCTGTATTTTGTTGATTAAGGGTAGCCAAAAAGTGGGCGGTGGATAGTGTTGACTAGCTCTCTTTTCGAGTCTGTCACTTTCAATTAAGGAAAGCTGGTTCAAATAGCCCTCGAATAGCTGTGTGATAGGTTCAACAAACATCTCGCCATATTTTGAAATGAATCGATATAAAAAATGTGTAATTTTTTAATTTATTATCTCAAACTTCACTCTCCACACACATATACACAGAAAAGGAAAATAGACAAATGATATAGACATACTTGTTTTATTTTTCGGTATTAGTAGATAAGTAATCGTAATTTATCTACACCTTGATATATATCTTTCAAAGATACGTTATGATATTATGTAATTATTAAGATATTATCCATCTTTTTAAAGCGTCGGGTTCATCTGTAGTTAAATAGTGTTTTGCCATGTGAATCTTTGTTTTAGATTATTGAAACTCACTTGTGGTTTATTTGAGATGTGCTCTGTTATTAATGTGGGCACGTATTTCAGCGGATTTAATGTTCATATCTTTGAAAATAAAACTCGTTAATATACAGTGTTATAGTTCTCTTTACATATCACAGCGAACGCCCACCAGTGGCACAGCGCTATGTGCTATGTCAGCGGATTTACAACGCTATAAACCGAATTTTGATACCTGTGGTAGGCAGAACATAGATAGCATTTACCCCTTCATAGTGAGCGATAAGTTTACGGACATACAACACTTCTGTCCGGGGTTCGATTTCCCGTTGCAGATGGGGCGCAGATAACCTATTGTATAGCTTTGTACTAAAACAAAATTGTATTAAATGTCGACAAAAATAGATAAAATATTTTTACTCCATGTTGAACAATATCTTTTGATGTATACGTGTCAATGTTTGTGTTTCAGCTTCTTTTTAAGTGCACAGACACACAAGGGGTAATCCGTGCTGTGCCCAGGTAACAAATACCAAACAGGCTAATTGAACCACTCGAGATAATGTAAAAATGTGTATATATAATACGTGTGTGTGTGTGTGTTTGTATACTTAGTTCTATGTAATTTAGTTTGATAAGTTTACACTTAATTTTCTACCTGTTTGGTGACTTCAAATGTCATTCTGCAGGATGTAATTTTACCGATTATGTCCCTAACGGCCACAGCACAGATAGCCCATTGTGTAGCTTTGTGCTTAACAGCAGCGACAAAAATTCTACTTTTTCTTAGCAATTCCTGTTCAGTAAAAGTTCTTAGTTTATAATTATGAGTACCTGGTGAAATGGTGTTGTATTAGTACAAGTCCGCACAATGGACTACCTACATTCTGTCTACCGCGAGAAATCGAACTCCGGATTTTTAACGTTGTAAATCCGTTAACGTACCGCTAACACACTGAAGAACCACAGCAAAAAATAAAAATAAAAATTCTTCCCCACCAACTGGTAAAGATCTTTGTATTTATTGATGTTTGCTTTCTTTTCCTAACAAATTTTTTCAGGCTTCAAATAGGATACGTTAATAAAACTGAATGCTATTTGTTTATCTTAGAAAACGTTGATGTAATATAATAATGTTTTAACGTAGAAATAGTTGGTCTACCTCTGTCTAAATAAATTACATATATTTTTTTCAAAGTTGTACGTTGATAATCCAACAAATATAATTTCTAAAATAAATCATCTCACTAGGTCATACATCCAACAGTTGTACTTCAAGGTAACTACCAACCCAGTAAAGATTTTCTTCTGCGGCTAGCGGACATAGAAGACGTTTATGAACTGATGGCGGATCCGACATTTTTTTTTCATTTGACAAACGATCGGTTTTCCAATACTTTAAAGAAGTGCTCTCTTATCTACCTTAGTGAACTTACACTAGGTTTTTTCAAACTGCTCAACTGTCGTAAATATCTCCAATCGTTATCGCTGTATGGAGATTTAATTCAATCCGGTTTGTTTGATTTTGTGTGCAGTTATACACTTTTTATTTTCAAAAATCATCAGAAATTGTCTTAAACTTTCAACTCCCCTCAGTATGTAAGCAGTAAGATTGCAGACTTAGAACACTAAAATACTGAGTTCAGTTCACTTGGTAAACAGAATGCAGACATTCTATAGTTTAACTTTGAAAAAAAACAACACTAATTTTAATATAATCTTACGAAAGTTTTAGTCTACGTTCCTTTTGATTTGTATACCAATGGGTCAGTAACAAGTTTACGGATTAACAAGGCTAAAATCCATGGTTCGTTCTCTGCGGTGGACATACCAGAAAGTTCAATGTGGTTTTGCTTTAAAACAAGGAAACTTTCTGTTTTATAGACAACGCCTGCAGAGGGCTTAGATTGTTTAACTCAGCAGTCTTCTGAATGCAAATGAAGGAATTTTGGCAGTTGTTTGATTGCTTGTTTGTTTATATGTTAAATTTTATTTGACAGAGTTATTCTTATCTTAAGGAAAACTGTGCGTTTGAAACACAATGTTGTAGCGTGAACAACAGTCGTATTGTTTGTAGTACGACAGTGAAGAATGTTAGATGCCTCGTTGTTAGATTTAATAAACCAAGTAATAGTTGAAAAGATAAGAAAAATAACTCACTTCTCAGTGAACAGAGAATGATTTCCATAGGTGACCAGAATATTGTGGTGTCGTCACGGTCTTCATTGTGAACTTAAGGAATTCTATAATAGCTGAGACTGTTTAGTGGATCTTATATATTGAGAAACACCAAGAAAACAAAGAAAACTAAGTCGAAAATTAGTATTTTTTTCGTAAGGTTAACTCGTTCCTAACCTGCAATGTTCAA
This sequence comes from Tachypleus tridentatus, assembly GCF_004210375.1. Lineage (NCBI taxonomy): Eukaryota > Metazoa > Arthropoda > Merostomata > Xiphosura > Limulidae > Tachypleus > Tachypleus tridentatus. The sequence goes on from NC_134836.1 coordinate 50,621,078, forward strand.
ATAGCCATTTAAAGATATAATAGTTTAGTACAGTGTTTTACTTTGACCTATTTTGTCAGTGATCGGTGCTGGTTTCTGTATTGTGTCCCTCATAGTTAATTTATGCATTTCTACTAATGTTGTACAAGGCTAACGATGGCTTCAAGGATACTCTAGGAGGAGATTCTCGCACTGGAGCCCACGAGTATTCGGCGCCCTGAAGAACCACCTTTGTTGGATTTACTTAACGCTGGACCTGGCGTTCTGATTTTTATTCCCCTACGGTATCTATTCTTTCTATTTACATGTTTGCGTCTCAGAACGGCTGGTATGGATATTAACACTTTTATTAATAAAGCAGAGAACAACGTTTTGCTTTGAAGTGGGTTTCTCGTCATCAAGTATTCATATGTATGCATAGTTCGTGCAGTGGGTAAAGTGAAGATTAGCTCCGGGGGTTAAGCTCCATCTAAAACTGTTGACAGAGATACCCCCTCTAGTTATACGGAACAAGGATCCAAGGGAAGATGAAACACTATTACAGGATAATGGAAAGTTATGTGCGACAACAAGGAAAATCACACGAACATTTGCGAAAACCGGTCATTACTGGGCAAATTTAAATTACAGCTAACGATCCACAGCTGAGAGGAATGCGCCTGGCGAACCATTTACTTTGTCATGTAAAGCCACTAAAATTTTAAGACTCCTGATTTCGTCAACATTTGAAATTATATTTCCAAAATAACTAAAACTCATATGATGACAATGGTGATAGCAAAACGGTTCTCACTCAGGTATATAGCAAACAAGGATATAAAACAGATGATAAGGCCTAGAAATACTTGAACGTACATCTACTACCCTGGATTGTGTAGAATACACTCTTCAGAGGGGTATGTTAAGCCTGAAAGTACAGTCGGTGTTGTTTCGACTCCATTTTGTCTTTCTGATAATGAGTTCCAACAAATTTCCTTACTTAATACAGACTGCTGGCCAAAATCTTAAGGCCAATGAACATAGAAATAATATGCATTTTGCATTGTTAGACTCAACCACTTATTTTAGTAGAGCTTCGAAAGATGAAAATAAGAAAAGGGAAAATAAAAAACCTTTTAGCATTGAATAGCGAAAATGTAAACACTATGAAATTAGCCTAAATACTAGCCGGTCAAAAGTTTAAGACCATACCAAAAAGAAGTCCTAAACAGGGTAGGAAATGCCCAACAAGAGGTCTCAGTAATGAGTTGCACGGCCGTCATTGCGAATAACTTGAAACATTCGCTTTGGCATGGTCGATATAAGCGTTTGAAGAAGGCTGTTTGGAATGTTATTTCAAGTGATGAAAATGGCTTCACGAAGATCATGCACTGTTTGGAATTGACGTCCATTTCCATAGACTTCCCTTGCCATCCACCCCCAAATATTTTCAACGGGATTCAGTTCGGGCGAACACGCTGGATGGTCCAAAAGAGTTACGTTATTCGACATGAAAAAGTCCTTTGTTCTGCGGACATTGTGGATTGCAGCGTTGTCCTGCTGAAAGATCTAGTCATTTCCACACAAACGAGGGCCTTCAGTCAATAAGGATGCTCTCTCCAGCATGCCAATGTAGACAGCTGCTGTTTGACGCCTCTGTATAACCTGAAGCTCCATTGTTCCATTGAAGGAGAAAGCATTCCAGATCATGATGGTATCTTCTCCTCTGTGTCGTGTAGAAAATGTCTCCGGTGGGATATCCTTATCGTGCCAGTAACGTTGGAAGCCATCTGGACCATTCAGGTTAATTTTCTTCTCATCAGAAAAGAAAACTTTCTTTCACTTTTCTACGTCCCATGTTTGGTGCTTCTCAGCAATGTTTAACCGAGCTGTTTCGTGGTATGGAAGGAGGCGTGGCCTCTAAAGACGTTTACGGTCTTTTAAGCCTTTCTCTCGTAGTTGCTCTCTTATCGTTCTTGAGCTGCATTCTACGTTCGTAACGGCCTTAATCTGGTTCGACGATCGGCTGGTGTCTTGCCGGACAACCCGTCGAATCCTCCTGCTCAACGCCAGCGAAATTTTCTTAGGTCGACCACTTAAAATACTCGTTCAGTATACCTCAGGGTCTTTTAAGAAATTTGCAACAGCATTTTTATTACACCCAATCTCACCAGCGATGGCACGTTGAGAGAGACCTTGCTTTTGCAGCTCGACAATTCTGCCACATTCAAACTCTTTCAACTTTGTAGCCTTTGCCATGTTTTTACCCAATGTAATACAGGAGATGTCAGTAGGAGATGTTGACAACGCTAATGCTTGAACACAAATAACTAAACTTCGTTACGTGTTTACCGATTAACGCTTTGTTTCGGAATGGTTTTAAACTTTTGACCAACCACTATTTAGGCTAACTTCATAGTGTTCACATTTTCCCTGTTAAATGCCAAAAGTTGTTTTATTGTTATTTTCCCTTTTCTTATTTTCATCATTCGAAGCTCCACTCAAATAAGTGGTTGAGTCTAACAACGCAAAATGCATATTTTTTTCTCTATGTTCATTGGCCTTAAGATTTTGGCCAGCATTGTACCTTGCTGTCTATTTTATTAGAACTTATGTACCCTTTCAGACTCGGGGCTCACCTGAGCCACAGATACAAGTTAGACTGATCATGTGATGCGTCAGGTGATCCCTACAGTGCTGTGAATTATTGTAACAAGCATATTTGCAGTCAGTCTAACAGAAATAAAAAAGACAAAGATATTACATTGTTCAAAGAGGCATGATAGAGGGCGTACATGTAATAGGCGTCACAGCGATTAAAGTATTTTGATTGGTAGGCTACTCCAAGACATCAGTAATTCGAGATGGTCATCAATTAAAAAAAAAGTCAAATGAAATGTCTGCTACGAGAGAGAATTGTACCCACAGACACAAAATGGCGTAAAGAGAAGGGTAGACAAGATGGTATGATACAAACGTCGCTAAACAATACATCAACTAATTTACATTAAGTATAGGACAATCCGGATCTATCTTCAGCCGTACCCTGAGGAATATTACAACAAAATTCTATGGCAATAGGAAAATATTACATAAACCACTGGACTCGGTTAAAAACAAAGAAAAAATCCTTGAGAACCTCAGACATTGGACTAATAATGACTGTCCTTCTTGATGATGAGAAACCCACTTGAAATAAAAAATGTATCTGAGAACGGCTGGTATGGGTATTAACACTTTTATTGACAAACAGAGAACAACGTTCAGGTTAACCTGAAGATGATTTAGGAAGGCCGAAACGTTGTTCTCTCCTTATTAATAAAAGTGTTAATACCCATACCAGCCGTTCTGAGATACGTTTTTAATAATGACCGTGAAAAGTGATATAGCTCCACGAGTCATGATTTGTAGAAACCACACAAATCATTCAACCTCTCTCTCTTGTAGTCTCAGGTTATAGAGTTATACATTTTGGGGCATATCCCATGTCCCTTTAGAAAGCAGAATGAATGCTACAACCTACGTCAGCAACATTATCGATTTGATACTTCCATCGTAACCTGGTGGGTCGGAAACTTCCAAGACGCCACTAATTCATCCACCCTGCCCACATGGTGGTTGCGTGGTTTGAAGAACAAAGAAGAACTTACGTCGGTTCAACTTCAATGACAGTAATTAATTTTGTGTATAATGCGCACAGAGATTATTTCGGAGGTTTTCAAGCTCTTGTAGTGCTCCCATGAGTAGAGAGTCTAATCAGTTGATTTGTATTTATAATTATGTCCACATAACTTAAAATTAAGGTACACACAGTAGTTTAATAATTTACCGATAAAGTAACTTGGGAAGCTTCGCCTAGCCTAGTGATTAGGGCACTGGACTCGAAACTTACCTGTCGTGGGATAGAGTCCTATCGCCGTATATGCTAGCCCTTTTAACCATATGTGAGTTATAATGTTTTGCTCAATCTCAAACTATTATTCTACAGAGAGGACCAAAAGTTGGCGGCGAGTGATGTTGACTAGTTGATTTTCCTGTAGTCCATCACTGCTAAATAATGGATAACTAGAAGATGTATCCTTCGAGTAGCTCTGCACGAAATAAAATACACAAGCACAAACGGACCTAATATTTTTATTTTAAATCTGTATAATATTTTGAAGCGGTTTACCAACTGAGTCAACGTTAGGTAAACGAGCTTGCAACACTAAAATCCAGAATTGGATTCAAGTGGGTAACTTTGTGCTAAAACAAAGTATTGTGAAGTATGTTTTTACATTTTTTATGTCATATGATTTAGAAAACATGTTTTTTATTCGTTAGTGAAGCTGCACAACGGTATGTCCGTGGATTTATAACGCTAAAATCAGGGGCTCGATTATCCTCGGTGGACACAGCAATTAGTCCGATGTGGCTTTACAATACGAAAACGCACATATATATTTCAAACCTTATTGGCAGGTTTTTCCGACATGTTTTCGTTCATTTTCCACTGTTACCGTTTCAATGAGTTACCATTGATCCTGACTTACTACAAAGGAACTTTTTATTGCGATTACAACAATATCTAGAAACTTGAACTCTTTTGAGAGAAATCATTCCGTCATCAGCGGATTATTTAAAAGTTATTTATTCTGATGGATATAAAGAATCAACTAGAGTTAAACTAAACCATTCAAGAGGAGCCTTCTATTCACAATATTCAAAAATATAATATTATCGTTAATGTTTGATCGATTCTAGCTGCCTACGTAAATCAAAGATAGCCACTAATTAATATAACTAATCTGACATACTGGTCTCACTAGAAATAAGCAATATCATAAAGCAAAAACTTATAGTGTATCTCAGAACAGCTGGTATGAGTATTAACATTTTTTATTGATAAGCAGAGAACAACTTTTCGACTTTCCTAGGTCATCTTCAGGAAGGTCAAATCGTTGTTCTCTGCTTATCAATAAAAGTGTTAATACCCATACCAGCTGTTCCGAGATACATTTTTTCTTTCAAGTTGATTTCTCGTCATCAAGAATAACTTATAATGATTAAAACACATTGATTCAATTTTTGAGTGCTGTTTCTGTTAGCGATATTTTCGGCCGTAATCCCAAGGACTGATCCGCTAAGTTACATTCGAAAGCGCTCAAGTTTTGATCAACTAAATTACATAAAGTTGGTATACCATTTTGACCTATTATTTCCAGTATCAGCAATCCAATGTATAATTTTGTTAAATATTTAGCTAAAGATTGTCACTTGTAGTGGACTTATTCTTATACCTATAACACTTTCAGCACTAAATTTAACTATATTAATGCTGTACACTCAGTCGGGTTCATCATTGAATTTCAGTAGCACAGCGGTATGTCTGCGGACTTACAACGCAATAAACCAGGTTTCGATACCCGTGTTGTGCGAAGCACAGACAGTTCATTGTGTAGCTTTGTGCTTAATTTTAACCAAAGAAACAAAGGGTACCTAAGTATTGTTACGATTAAAAATAATATTTATGTGTATTTTAACTTCATGATGGGTGCATAAATACATGGGTACAAGAAGTCTTAATATGAAACGATTTTTTTGTATATTTTAGCTTTCACTATTTTCTTGTAATATTAAAAAAATCCTTTACTTACTTAGGTAAGAATGTAACAGTTTTTAACATTGTATTAATTACATAATTTGAAAGGAATATTCATTGTAAAAAAAAAGACTGAGCAAAAAGGTCTTCATCAAGTATTAAAATAAAACAAAGACCTAATTTCATACGACTTGAGATAATACGTTCATATGGCCATTTATACAAACTCTAGGACAACTGATTGCATCGTTTGTTGTTCATATTCTATAAGAAATACACACCCGATGTTTCTCATTGTCGTTGTTCATTACCAATATTTTTGTTTCTCATAGTACGATTGGACAGAAGTAACCAAACTGTTGCCGACAGCACGCCTTCCATAATTTTGCTGAGATCCACACCACCAGGATACTTTATAGAAATTCCATCATGGGCCACGCCTTGTCCAGATTCCTACACAACTGACATCAACAACACTTCATCCACAGAAATACTGTTTCACTATATTCCTGGGAGAACATTGTTGTGGAATTCTTCAACTTATCTCTCTGATAATGATGTTACTTTCACGTGAGTAACAACGTTTCTGTATTTTATTTTGTAGATACCAACATTGTGTTTTTTTCTGTTCTTTGGTTTGTGTGCTTTTCTTATAACAAAGCCACATTGGGCTATCTGCTGAATCCACTGAGATTCTCTCATTGACTTTTATTCATTTCAAAGTTCAATATTACTTTATTATTCAAATATTAAAGAAATAATTGTTATTATAAAGTTCTATAATCAAGCTTTTAATTCATACAACCCAGCAAATAACAATAAGTTGTACATGAGAAGAGCCTTAAAGAAAGCAAACATCGTCTACTTATAAGAAATAAAAAGAGAGAGGTTTATGATATTGAAATGAACATTTTCAACAAATAAGATACCTGCTGTTTTTATTAGCACGACGGTGTTTAACTATGTTTACACACACACGAAGTAAATATAGTCTATGATTTTTTTATTCATGAATTATTTTTTTACTGAAACCAGCAATATTAAAATTTTAGCCCCTGGTGGCTAAGCGGTAAGTCTATGGAGCTGTAACTCTATACAATCGAATTTTGATACCTGCTGTGATACAATATCTACAGCTAGCAAATTGTGTAGTTTATGCTTAATAACAAACAAATTATAATTTTATCTTAGAAGCTATGATTTATTTTCAATAATTTACGGTAAACAGCTCTTCCTTGATTCGTTATTTCAATTAATGAAGATAATTAGATATGAACACATTTGCAGAATTGTAATAAATAGTATATCTTGGTGATTAACGTGAATAGTTGCAGTCAAAATGCTGGCCTGAAAGAAAAAGCAAACTTAGAGGTTCAAATTATAAATTTACTTGATAGCACACGTGATTTAACTCAGTAAAATAATTAATTTTGATATCAAAATCTTACTGTATTGGAGAGTATTCCGTTTCCGTGTAGCCGGCTCAAGTGGCTTGATTTGATTTCCTGAATGAGAATTTTGACTCGTGTTACAAAATCCGGTTTTTCTTACATTTTCTTAAAGCCATAGAAGAAATTCAAAAAAATAATAATAGTACATTAATATTTCCGACATTGATCTATTATTACTTAAAGTAATAATTTTAACTGTTAATGTTGTTCAAGCAGCACAGTTTCCTATTGTATTATTAATAAACAAATTTAAAAGGAATTTGAAGAAAGACCGTTTACATGTCATTCATTCCGTTTATAAAATCTCTATAATTCGTCTTTGTTTCTTTACACGTTCTGCAACGAGCATAGTCATAGAGATGGATTTTGCATTCGCATTGTAACTTCACTAGTCATGTAAAAAATTTTATATACTATATATTTAAAGAAGTAGTTAGACTCTGGATTAATTATTAGAATATTTAGATTCTAGATACAAAAAAAACGTATCCAGAAGTTCAGTCACAGTTTAAGGAAATATAAGACACTACATCAAGAAATGGTAAAGGAATAGAGCGTTTTGGAATATAAGACACTGCAATAAGAAATGGTGAAGGAATAGAGCGTTTTGAAATATGAGACACTACAACAAGACATGGTGAAGGAATAGAGCGTTTTGAAATATAAGAGACTACAAGAAGACATGGTGAAGGAATAGAGCGTTTTGGAATATAAGACACTACAACAAGACATGGTGAAGGAATAGAGCGTTTTGAAATATAACACACTAGAACAAGAAATGATAAAGGAATAGAACGTTTTGAGATATAAGAGACTACATTAGGAAATGGTAAAGAAATAGAGCGTTTTGGAATATAAGACACTACAACAAGACATGGTGAAGGAATAGAGCGTTTTGGAATATAAGACACTACAACAAGAAATGGTAAAGGAATAGAGCGTTTTGGAATATAAGACACTACAATAAGAAATGGTAAAGGAATAGAGCGTTTTGAGATATAAGAGACTACATTAGGAAATGGTAAAGAAATAGAGCGTTTTGAGATATAACACACTACAACAAGACATGGTGAAGGAATAGAGCGTTTTGGAATATAAGACACTACAACAAGACATGGTGAAGGAATAGAGCGTTTTGGAATATAAGACACTACAACAAGTCATGGTGAAGGAATAGAGCGTTTTGGAATATAAGACACTACAACAAGACATGGTGAAGGAATAGAGCGTTTTGGAATATAAGACACTACAACAAGACATGGTGAAGGAATAGAGCGTTTTGAAATATAACACACTAGAACAAGAAATGGTAAAGGAATAGAGCGTTTTGAGATATAAGAGACTACAACAAGACATGGTGAAGGAATAGAGCGTTTTGAAATATGAGACACTACACCAAGAAATGGTAAAGAAATAGAGCGTTTTAAAATATAAGTCACAAGAACAAAACGTGTTTTAATAAGGATTATCGTAAAATAGTACAGAACTAATAGATATAATACAGGATTCCCAGTTGCACACCAGCCTATCTGTGGATTTACAACGCTAGTAAACAGTTGTCGATACCAGTGGTGGGCAGAACACAGATAGCCCACCATGTAACTTTGAACTTAATTCTAAGCAAACAAACAAATTTGTAATAGAGAGAAAACAGTAAAACGTACTTGGTTTGTTTAACAGGAATTTCATTTTACTTTATCTAAATCTTCATAAATAATATTTTCTATCACTTTACCCAAATATTATAGAACAAAACTTGCTTTTCGAGTATTTCAATGTTATTCCTTCCCGAGTACGGATTACAGGTTAATAAATATTGTTCGTACGTCATTATTATAATATTTAATTCCATCATTATCGAAACCTAAAAAATGCTGTCCTGAAGTATTAGTGAGTAGTACATGATCTAATCTTCCTTCGGTGATACTTTGAAGTTACACAATGAGTTATTTGTGCTCTGTACACTTAAGGGAATCGAACCGTGGAGTTCAGCGTTATAAATCAGAAAAGCTATTGTATTGTTTGTGTTTTCATTGTCAGCTTAGTGTATGGATGAGAAACTAGCATACAATTCTTAAACTGGTTGAACCTCGTTGGATTTTATTAGGTTTACGACCGAATATTTCGCTTTGAGCGATGGAATCGAACTGGTGAAACGATGCATTCTTATTTTTACAAATAAGAACATTTTAGTCTTGATAATTATTTAGTACAAAACTTTACCATGGTTCATCTGTGCTCTTCTCAACATGGATATCAAAGTCCGATTACTATTATCGTAAGTCTGGGTTATTCTGATCTAGGGATCATATCAGAAGTTACTATTAAATATTTAAGTTTATTTAAAATAATTTTAATCTGGTTGTTGTTGTTGTTTTAACACAATCTCTCTGCTGACCTTCGTTTTGTATAAAACGTGTTTAATTAGGATTATGAGTGTTCTGTTAATATGCTAGTTTCCGGTGGCTCAGCAGTAAATCTGTGTTCTTAAAGGTTGAATTCTGGTTTCGATATCCGCAGTGAGCATAACACAGATAGCCCATTGTTTTTAACTTTGTGTATAATAATTGCCGAACACATTTGTATTGTAATTTTATGAATATTTTGTAGATTTATTACTACTTTTTCCTCTTTATTGGTCAAAATTACATATTTCTTTAACACATTGCAGGCATTTTAGGTATTTGATTCTTCTTTGGATAACTTTTCACGTGCTTTAGTAGCATGTTCTATGACAAAAGAGATAAATTAACTTACGTGGAATCTCTTACACTTCTTGTTTGGTCTGTCATGCATACATTGCTAGAGACAGATTCTTCATAAAGATGTATGTGTGTGTTGTCTTATAGCAAAGCCACATCGGGCTATCTACTGAGCCCACCGAGAGGAATCAAATCTCTGATTTTAGTACTAGCGGGGAGCTTTTCATAAAGGTAAATAATGGTAAAACCAGGTGTTTTATTTAATTATTGCTAAGTTGTTTTAGCGTAATTCTACAAATTGGGTTAACATGCTTTGTCCATCGGTGGCAATCGAAACCCAAATGTTAGTGTTGTTAATTCGTAAACTCACCTTTGATCCGGGTTGGGTGGGAGTTTTATGTGAACGGACCGATTTACGTAACATTTAAAGAAATATTTCAAGAATATTCAATCTTTTTATCTCATTTTAAATTCAAGAAATTTCAACAGCGTTCTGGAGGCAGATAGATATATAGTGTTGTAACATAACGTAAAATAATTTTGTGGTCTAACTTTATTTGTCGTAATAGATATCGACATATACATGTTTAGTATAAACAGATAAAAGTGTAGTTATCTTGAAGAAAGTAACGGATCCGCTCGTTGAAAACAAAATGTTTCATTTTCTGAGAAATTCAGAAGTTTTTGTTAATTCGAATCTAGTTAAAAATAGTGCATGTAAACAAGATTTCTCATCATTACCTGTGGGAATGTTTAAGAAAAATCTTTGAAGAAAAGGTACATTTCCTGCCTCTTTCCATACTGTTCGAATATGAACAGAAAGGAAGACAAATCGTAGGTATTAGGCCTAAGCTTGTGTATCATATTACATCACGATAAAACTGATAATTATTATTATTTAACTCGTTTGATGGCAACGAGTGAAATCTCTTAAATAGTTACGGTTTGTAATATTACACAAATAATTATTAATAGACAAACCCAAAGCTTAGAGCATAAACATTAATACGAACAACTGCGTGTTCGATCATATATTTCAGCTATTAATTAATCAATCAGCAGAGCTTTGGGTTGACAGGACCTTATACAACCTACGCCTTTCCACTGATCTAGAGAGATGCCGGTTTAATTAATGTATTAGATTTTGTTGACTTGAATCAGATATTCTTTCGTTGTTAATACTCGATTAATGGTTATTATGTTTTGGGTTTCTTCTTGTACTTCGATCTCATCAAACCTCTACTGTATTTTATAAAACTGCGGTCGTCTTTTATTCTATCTATAATTAATCTGTTAATAATTAGAAGTGAATTTTTCACAAGAGTGTATCATTTTAAATTTACGTATGGTATCTAAGATCATTAATAGCTATCGTTAAAAGACGCAAGTGAGCGAAAGCCTTTTTTTTTCGGTTTTCACACACGATTACAGATAGGTGTAAGCTTTAACATATAAACTTCCATATAAAGATTCACACTCATACGTAGATCAACGTCTACAGTGACTTACAAAAGTACTCACTCTTTACAAAGTCTCTACGTTTTGTTACCGTCCGAGTTGGCAATCGTGAATCTTTCTAATGGACTTTTAAATTTAGGTTCTACACAATCTACGTCAACTGAGAACTCTAAAAAAAACGACAAAAACGCTGATATTATGTAAGTTACGTTTTCAAAGAAAGTTGTAATATTATTAATTGCATTATTATTAAACTTATTCGTTACGGTAACCCTAAGTCAGTTCAGGCGTGAAAGATTAGTTTGAAAGGTCACAAAGTTAGTGTAATGGTCTGTTTGTGTGTAATCAAAATGGTTAAACTTAACTTCACAATAAATGCGTCTGTTCAAGACACAACTCGCACAATGATACGACAAACCAACCATGAAGACCAAAAAGCTTTTCATACAAGTCAGAGATAAAGTGGTAGAGAACCACACATCAGGAGAAGGTTACAAGAAAATTTCAAAATCACTGATTGTCCCTTTGATTATTGTGAAGTCCATCATTAAGTGGAATGTGCTTTACGCCACTAGTCACTATCCAGGTCTGGCTGCCCTTTCAAACTAAACAGTCAGGCAATCAGGAAACTGATTAAAGATACCACTGTGAAGCTAACAGTAACTATGAAAGATTTACAAAGTTACATGTCTGAGATATTCCTTTTATTCCCTGCGATGGACACACCAGATGGCTCTCAAACAAAACAAAAAACTTATTTTTAAAATACTAAGTCGTAGGAAACAAGTTGTGGAATCATGCGCAGTTTCTAGTAGTTGTGAGCAACTTTTGTAAGTGAGAAAAAAATGGAACTTTGGCGACATAAGAGGAGAAAGGTATGGGGATCGAATCCACAATCCTGAGCACGTCATTGAACATAATCAGATGAAAGGCATAACGCAACTTGGTTATTTATATGAAAAAAATAATAGTGTGTGTGTGTGTTTGCGTTTTCTTATAACAAAGCCACAGTGAGTCTACTGAAGGGAATTGAACCTCTGAATTTAACGTTGTAAATCCGTAGACTTACCACTGTACTAGCAGGGAACAAAAATAGCACCTTTATAAAATACAACTTGAATTTTCAGTCAAAATTCCAAAAAATCAGCAGTAGGAACACTTAATAATAAGAAACTTAAGTTACTGTACAAATGTGAAAATAATCATTTCTAAGATTGCACTTACAGAACAGAAATATTTAAAAAAAATTGTAATTTATAAAATATTCCTGGTGAATGGCCCACGTGTAGATTATTAAACGGTTGGACCACAAGAGGACGTTTGATTCAACTCCACTCTGTCACAAATTATTATTCTAGACTTTAGCCATCAAAGTGGCTCAGCGGTAAGTCTGAAGGCTTACAACGCTAAAATTCGGGTTTTAATATCCGTGATTGGCACACCAAAGATAGCCCATTACGTAGTTTTACAAAAACAATTAAATACTCTAGGTTGTTTTTAGAATTAAAGAATCGTACTAAACTTATAAAGTAATGATTTCGTCTGTTGATTATATTGTTTTTCGGAATTTTTTAATACTTTTGTTAAAGTGAAACGTAGTTAGAAAACTTAAGCATAAAATAAATTATTAATGCATAATAAACTGGTTCGATTCTTCGCAGCCTATTAGGTAGTTTTGTGTTAAATAAACACACGGAAACGTTTAATGGAATGTTACTCAAACTAAAACGATATGTCAGAAAAGCTTTATGTAAATCCGTAAAAAATAATTCAATAATCCATGCGTATATGTTGATTTACCTAAATTATACCACGCCTTTTTAAACGCGAGCCACGTGCTAATATTATTTTCGGTATATAGTAGATGGCCCCCGCTGTTTTAGCTGTAAGTCTGTTTTGTTTTGTTTTTTGTTATTTCGTGCAAAGCTACACGAAGGCTATCTGCGCTAGCCGTCCCTAATTTAGTAAAGACAAATGGAAGGCAGCTAGTCATCACCACCCACCGCCAACTCTTGGGCTACTCTTTAAATAACGAATAGTGGGATTGACCGTGCCATTATAACGCCCCCACGACTGAAAGGGCGAGCTTGTTTGGGGTGAAGGGGATTCGAACCCGGACCCTCAGATTACTAGTCGAGTAACTCAAACACCTGGCCATGCCGGACCAGCTGTAAGTACGTGGACTTATAATGCTGAACAAATTGAATTCGATACCCGCGGTGGGAAGAGCACAGATAGCCCATTGTGTGTAGCTTTGTGCTTGATATTAAACTAACAAACAGATGTATTAAATTGGGGGCGTGGGCATTCTGATTCTTTGTTAAAATGTGGTTCGACGTTGTTGGAACATGAAAGAAAATCGAACTCTCCATTATTTCTGATGGAATAACTTTAAACGAACACGTCTTAAGTTTTATCATATGGTTCACATAGTAATTCTTGATGATTAGAAACCCACTTGAAATAAAAATATATCTCAGAATGGCTGGTTTGGGTATTAACACTTACTGAAAAAACAGAGAACAACGTTTCGACCTTCCTAGGTCATCTTCAGGTTTGCTTGTTTTTGAATTTCGAACAAAGCTACACGAGGGATACCTGCTCTCATCTTCAGGTTAACAAAGTGTTGATACCCATACCAGCCATTCTGAGATGCATGGTTCACATAGGTGTGTAACGTTTGTCGGTGGGATTGTCAACTTTAAGGGATAAGTTGATCTTCTCACATACCGTATTATCTCCTAGTAACATAACTAAAATTCATAACCTTTTTATTTTAAGAACAGAGAGCTTTCTGATGCTAGTATTCCGTAAGAAAAGCAATAATGTTTTATCGGTTTAATGACAACATCACTGTCATTCATATGAAATTAGTTTTACCACTATTCTTCAATGATTCATCTTTCTGGAGGTACTTTAATAGTTTTGTTGTTATTGGTGGTGTTTTTTTGTGTTTTTTTTCACAGTACAACTATGTAAGTTCACAGGTCTTGATGGATTCCCTTGTAATGATATTGTGGTATAAAACTGTTGAACTGATCTTTTGTACAGAGTGTGTTACTTTAAGACGACTTTGGAGTCTCACCTCGTCGTTATGATCCAAGTCGCTACGTCCGGTCATGCTCTGTCTGACCCACCAAGTTTCTTTCCAATAGCTCGGCAGCATTACTGTGCAATCTTTTGCAATGAGAACTATGTTGTACACTCTGTACACTCACTTCTCCCTTCCATGCTGATTTCCATACACCATCTAGTGCCTGAGGACAGCGGTTTTCCAACGCACGTGTCTACGGTACGATTACACAGAAATCCATAAGCACTTCTTCAGACGAGTAGACCAGAGTCTTCATATGAAACAGCATGATTACACGATTCATTTTGCACCTCATTGAGATGTGCAACAGAAGAAGTAACATGTCGTGGAAGTAACTTTTTTTTTTTTACGTGACTTGTGTTGTTTTCCAATCTGAACACACCTTTATCATCCGAATGCGAGTTACGTAGTTTTTAAAAGTGAAAGAGATTTCGGTAGTATTACACTGCTTACGTAATGTCAACTTATTTCAGAATATTCTACAGAAACGAGCGCTGCTCAACCAATATTTCATGTCTGCTGTGGTTGTCACGTGATGTACTTACGGGCAAATTCAGGATTTTTTTATATAATGTACTAAACCTTACATACTTTTAACCCATCTCTAATACATGATTCACCAGGTTCGAAAATAGTTGTTTTATATATTATTTCCAAAACTATCAGCTTTTAAAACAATTTGGTTCATCTTTGTAATCTTCAAGTCTTTCTTTCCCTCGCGAAGCATGAGGAAGTTTAGAATGTTTATATGTTTTATTCGGTTATAATACTATAGAAACATTTCTAAGTTGATCACCGTTAGAATCTGTGTGAAGTGGCTAAATCTGTTCACCATTATTCTACAATAATGTTGTGTTTGGCTACAACTTCGTATAGATTGCTATTCACTCATACACTAGGTTTATTAAACTGAAAGCCTGTATGTGTTACTAAACTTAATCGCACCGACTACATATTCTAAACGATTTTATTAATCTTTGTTATTAATACCATTAGGTTGAGAGTATCTGTGTGTCACAAAGCGAAGTTAATATACGTAAAAAGTAATTTAAATGCTTGTAACCATTTTGCCTGCGCATAAACACTGCAGTAAATATTTGTAATTTTAGAAACTAATATTTCCAAGGTTTGATTTTTCTTTTCTGCTACACTTTGTATGCAATCGATAACCATTTCCACTTAAGCGTGATTGCAAGAGGCGTGTTCACGGAGAAGCTGACATTATGGAGACACAATTGAAGAAGATGCCCCACCCACATTTATACCGTAACTTAGTGTTTCTTAAAAGACAGTGTTACCCGATTGATCAGTTGGCTTATAATACTAAAATTCTGAGTTTCAACCCAGCACATAAAACTAATACTTTTATTGAGTTAGTAACCCGAAAACGTTTCAATATCTAAATATTTGTATAAGTAAAATAAGCGAGTTTGTTTTAAAAATGTATTATTAACTGTTTTGTTTTCAAGAGTTTCAGATTAGAAATACGTAGCTTGTCTACATCAAAATATTTTGTAAAGCCTTTAAAAGGTTTTCATTGTATAATATTCAAGGTGGTTAACTAAATTAGGAGTTTAAACTTATTAACAGACTAATCTCTATATGTATACCGAATTAGGAGTTTGAACTTAGTAACAGACTAATCTCTACATGTATATCGAATTAGGAGTTTGAACTTAGTAACAGACTAATCTCTACATGTATACCGAATTAGGAGTTTGAACTTAGTAACAGACTAATCTCTATATGCATACCGAATTAGGAGTTTGAACTTAGTAACAGACTAATCTCTACATGTATACCGAATTAGGAGTTTGAACTTAGTAACAGACTAATCTCTACATGTATACCGAAGTAGGAGTTTGAACTTAGTAACAGACTAATCTCTACATGTATACCGAATTAGGAGTTTGAACTTAGTAACAGACTAATCTCTATATGTATATCGAATTAGGAGTTTGAACTTAGTAACAGACTAATCTCTATATGCATACCGAATTAGGAGTTTGAACTTAGTAACAGACTAATCTCTACATGTATACCGAATTAGAGTTTGAACTTAGTAACAGACTAATCTCTACATGTATACCGAATTAGGAGTTTGAACTTAGTAACAGACTAATCTCTATATGTATATCGAATTAGGAGTTTGAACTTAGTAACAGACTAATCTCTACATGTATACCGAATTAGGAGTTTGAACTTAGTAACAGACTAATCTCTATATGTATATCGAATTAGGAGTTTGAACTTAGTAACAGACTAATCTCTACATGTATACCGAAGTAGGAGTTTGAACTTAGTAACAGACTAATCTCTATATGTATATCGAATTAGGAGTTTGAACTTAGTAACAGACTAATCTCTATATGCATACCGAATTAGGAGTTTGAACTTAGTAACAGACTAATCTCTACATGTATACCGAATTAGGAGTTTGAACTTAGTAACAGACTAATCTCTACATGTATACCGAATTAGGAGTTTGAACTTAGTAACAGACTAATCTCTATATGTATATCGAATTAGGAGTTTGAACTTAGTAACAGACTAATCTCTACATGTATACCGAATTAGGAGTTTGAACTTAGTAACAGACTAATCTCTATATGTATATCGAATTAGGAGTTTGAACTTAGTAACAGACTAATCTCTACATGTATACCGAAGTAGGAGTTTGAACTTAGTAACAGACTAATCTCTACATGTATATCGAATTAGGAGTTTGAACTTAGTAACAGACTAATCTCTATATGCATACCGAATTAGGAGTTTGAACTTAGTAACAGACTAATCTCTACATGTATACCGAATTAGGAGTTTGAACTTAGTAACAGACTAATCTCTATATGTATATCGAATTAGGAGTTTGAACTTAGTAACAGACTAATCTCTATATGCATACCGAATTAGGAGTTTGAACTTAGTAACAGACTAATCTCTACATGTATACCGAATTAGGAGTTTGAACTTAGTAACAGACTAATCTCTATATGTATATCGACTAATACGAGTCTTTTTTTTAAAACGATTAAAGTTAATTTCCACAATCAAAGTTTTATAACATTAGTTAGTTTAGAATTACGACGACTTAGATAATAAATCGACTGATAATAGTTTCGTTTCTTAAATGAAAAATGCAATTCTTGAGGTATCTCTAATATCAGTTTTCCTCCCCATACAGTAAAAATTTATGGAGTTTTTTTTGGAAAAGCGCAGAACTTCAAAAACGTACAAACAATAAATTATAAACATTCGGGAAGTGAGGCTACTGTGGTATATGAACGAGACACAAGGTCGACAGACTACAAGTTGTAGTTGTACTTCTCAGGAAGAGCGTAAAATTAAAGTATTGATATAAAACCATTTCTAAGCAATATACAGAATACGAAAATGGTAATAACAACTCAAAACTGTTGAAGGGTGAACTAAAGAAGAACATGACTGATGGAGAAACATCGTCCTTCTGGTTCATGTTGTCAAAAAAGATTAGACGTGGAAAACCAATGTATTCATTCTTCTCAAGTACTTGTAAAGTGACATTAAGAGAAAGCGAAGAGACTTACATTAGGAGGAGTCAAGGAACTCGAAAACTCCTGGAACTTTTGCTGCATCTTCTTGGTAAGATGTCTCATAAATTGAAAAACAACAACAGTTTCTTACGATAAATTCACGGTTAGAGAAGCTCGCCAGGTGAATAGTTGAAACACGTGTATGTGGTTGACTTGTGTAATCCAGTTTAACAATCCAAAATCGAATCACGGCTACAAAGTTGACTATCACTAACTCAAGAAAGTGGTTTTAGTAAAAATCGGCAAGCCTTCTTCAATAATAGGAAGAATTTCAATCTTAACTAAAAATAAACCTAACGATAAATACGAAATGCCTGTGTCTAATTTGAAACCTGGCGAGGAACAAGCAATCTGTATTTGAAAGAATTCTTTCCATGATTGGAGTTCACGAAACACAATATTTCCCTTTTGGGGAATCATGAGGGTTTCTACACATCTGAAGGGAAAAGATCCAGAAATTTCAATATTTCGACTTGTTTGACAATGTCACGAGAGAACGATTCGAAAACATTGTCACGCGAGAAATCCATAACCATTAAGTCGAAGAGAAAGGAATTGCTTGAATTCCTGTTGTAACTGTTGTACTGGAACTGTTGTACAAATATTGCCATACGAGACAGATGGAAATGATATTTTGATTTATCTCAGATCGCGAGTCGAGCATCATAACCACCTGGCCATGCCAGGCCGAGGGAACAGGGGGATGCCATGCCAGGCCGAGGGAGCAGGGGGGATAAGTATCAACAGGGGGATAAGTATCAACAGGTATTTCCTACACTTATCGTCGCTGAAAACCGTAAGTAGTGCTGAAATGACTGAAGTTGTCCTGAGCAAACTTCATAATGTGATTCTGTGCCTGAAAGACTACTAGTGGGCTCAAAAGTATAAAAGTAGAGTCAAAATGGTCATCAAAAATGAATGAAACTTAAAACCAAGAATATTTATATAGATCATTTAGGGAGAGTATTCTTGATGTAAAAATGGTGAAGTGGACAGCAATCTGTATAGAAAGTCTGAGGACCAGTCCAGAAAAGTAACACAGAGGGAATGAATGACAGAAGTATCTTCTGAAGAAGGAAGTCTTCCGAAATGCTGTCCTTTCCATCTGTGTTTCTTTGTTTGTAGTTATGCACAAATGTACATAATGGGCTGTTTGTACCCTGCACACCACGGGTATCGGAACCCGCTTTCCAGCGTTGTAAATTCATCGACATACCGCTGGATCACTGGAGAGGCACGGGAGATATGTGTTACCTTTGTAGATTAGTCATCCAAGACTTTATCTACACGTGTCAAATTGAACTTGTCACTTTATGCCTGTTCTATCTTTGTTTGCAAATACAGGAACTAATTTTTATTTACGCATTCTCTGAATATCGTGACAAACAATGAAACCAGTTAATGAAATGAGACAGTGGCATTCTTCAACTTACTACAAATCATATACTGCTAAAGTTTAGATAGCCCTTTGTGTAGCTTTGTACTTAGTGACAAATAACAACAAGATTGGTGCGAGTTTTCAGCTTTATCTGTGACTCTCGCAGTAATTTTACGAGAACTCGGGATGTATGATTAGTTTTCAGACGTCTGTGAACGAATTGTTCTAAAAATATCATAGGCATTACAACTTTTGTCTCTGAACAATTAGGTTACACATATCTCTTCGTTCTGTCCGCGTATGGAAATCTTTCCTATATACCAAATATATCTGTTCTACGTCCTCCGCTAATTTACTGTGTCTAACTCGGAATGATTGTTACCACGAAATATTGTAACCTTCTAACAATAAAAACCGAGTTTTGAAATACATCGTGAGCACGGTACAGATAGCCCATTTTGTAGTTTTGCGCATATCAACAAACAAAGTGTTGCAGCAGTTACAAATATTGAAAACCTACCAACCCCATCATCTATGCTCTTTAGCATTATAAACAGAAAGAACCACAGTTTAATACCATAACACATAGCCTTTTACTTGTGGGACTCAGAATGACCAGGAGGTGGTTAGGACGCTCGACTCGTAATCCGAGGGTCGCGGGTTCAAATCCCGGTCCCTATTAACATGCTAGTCCTTTCAGACGTAGGTTCGTTATAATGTATCGGTCAATCCCATTATTCGTTGGAGAAAAAAAAGAGTAGCCCAAGAGTTGGCGGTGGATGGCGATGCCTAGTTGCCTTCCCTCTAGTCCTTAAGATGCTAGTCCTTTCAGACGTGGGTTCGTTATAATGTTACGGTCAATCCCATTATTCGTTGGAGAAAAAAAAAGAGTAGCCCAAGAGTTGGCGGTGGATGGCGATGCCTAGTTGCCTTCCCTCTAGTTTTACACTGCAAAATTAGGGATGTCTATCGCAGATAGCCCTCGTGTAGCTCTGCGCAAGATTCAAAAACAAACTTTTATCTATGTTCAATTTTAAATTAGTTCTTTTTTAATTACAAACATATACGAGTGTAAGCTTGATAAAACAACAGATTTCAAATTCTCAATATCTTTCCAATAATTGACCATAACAGAAAATAAACTATAAATTTTTCTCGTTTTATGATCAATCTACATTATTTTACTCTGACAAAGCTGTAATAAATAAGCACATGTACTCTTCAGTTGTGCTGTATTTTTCGCTTGCTAAACCTTTTCTCGACATTTTAAATCAGTCCTGTACTTTTTTGTCAACGTGATCCAGTTAAAAACAGCTACAACGGACGAAGCACAGGATACGTCTGTACGTTTAGCAAATAATTTGTAAAGATTGTATTGTTTTACGTTTTTAAAAGAAATACTTCTTCGAAATGCAGTTTCTTTATAATCTGTGTTTCGGCTTAGACCGACTACATCTGTCGTAGGTGCTCTCAACAACAATAAAAAAAATCAATAGCCTATAACTGCTTCCAACTGAACAGGTATCTATGTCATTCTTGCTTCAACGCAGTTTTGGAGAAAAGAATTATGTTATTTTATACAGTTTTCAAAAGGAAAAACTGTCTACTTTTATACGCTTTTTTTAAAAGAAAGAACTGTGCGATTTTATGGTGAAATGAGAAGTGTAAATCAGTTACGAAAATTTTTCTGTTTCAAGAGATTTCATAAGGTCAGAGATGTTTTTAAACGATTGTTTTTTCAGTTAGACACATTCGAGTTATTAGTTTTAAACGTATGTGCAGTAGGGATAGATGACTGGTTCATGCAATGGTTATTGTTCAGAGAATAAAAAGAGCACAAACTGTCGGCGTGTACTGAATGTTTGGATTCGGTTACTATATCCTCCAAAACTGTATTAGTATTGAATTAGGGTTAAGCTGCCACGAATTGTTCAATCGTAAACGCTTGTTGGAAGTTATTGAATTCTGTGTTAGTAAATCATATCTAAAATATCAAATTTCAGGAACTAAAACACGTGGAATACAAACATAATCAATAGCTTGATTTAGACACTCGTTACGAAGAAGATATGAAATGCAAGTTTTTGTAACAAATCTGGAATTTTAATATTTTTTACAACAATAATCAATCAAGTGATAATTAGAAATTATGATAAGTTATAGCACAAAACTACACAATTACCTGTCTGTGCTTTAAATTCCGCAAGAAGCCGGATTTTTAGCGTTATAAGGCCACTGACTTATCTCTTAGCCACCTGGGATGGTGGGCAAAATTTTAATTACGATATATCATAATAACTTTATGGAATAGTGTCCCATCACTTAAATAGACTGGCTTAAATAATTTTTTTTAAGGAAAGTCTGACAAATCCTATAAGCCATTTAACCGTTTTCCCTTAATTCAAAGGCGATGAAATTGTTACAAAAATAACATTTGTCTTGTGGATTACCCTGCAGAAAACATTACAATACAGTAATGAAACGTTCTGGAATTCTGCTTCTATAAAATACAAGAACCACCCCCAGTGACTCAGCAGTAAGTCTGTCGGTAGTAGTTGGTGAGCACAGCAGCACAGAAAGCACATTGTATAGATGTCTCCTTGACAGCAAACAAACAAAAATAGTGAGTGAAGCCATATAAAAATATATATAATGTGTCAACCCTTATTATAATTGCCTCCCCCCTGGCTCAGCGTTAAGTCGGTAAGCTTACAACACTGAAAACGGGCTCGATACCTGTGGTGGATAGTGTACTGATGGATGGCTCATTCTTGTAACACTGCGCTTAAAAAAAAACAAAAAACTTACTGCAAATTTCAATATATTAATTCTTTAAAAGGACTCAATTTTTTACCGAACAGTACACTATATCAAATAAGTTTTGAGAAAAACGTATGAAATTAGTGCCAAATTTTTCTTCCACAGCGATGTTCCAATCACCTCAACTATTGCTTAAAGTAATCCCAGCAGAATTGTAGACTCGCTTTAAAATTCTGCTATTTTTGTTGTACAACGGCTACAGAAACACGATATATAAATCTATATATAGATATAGATATATAACTATATATATATATATAGCTATAACGTTAATTTAACTTCACAAAAGTTGAAGATAGGGAATATTGATAAGTCGAGATAATTCAGAGCATGTTCAGCTATAGTAGTAGTTTATATTAATGTAGGGGCCCGGCATGGCCAAGCGTGTTAAGGCGTGCGACTCGTAATCTGAGGGTCGCGGGTTCGCATCCCCGTCGCGCCAAACATGCTTGCCCTTTCAGCCGTGGGGGCGTTATAATGTTACGATCAATCCCACTATTCGTTGGTAAAAAGAGTAACTCAAGAGTTGGCGGTGGGTGATGATGATTAGCTGCCTTCCCTCTAGTCTTACACTGCTAAATGAGGGACGGCTAGCACAGATAGCCCTCGAGTAGCTTTGCCGGGCCCATTGTGATAGGTGCATTTAATTCAAGAGAGTTTAAGAAAAGGCTTAACAATCATTTAGATGATAAGGGGTGGACTTAAATGTTTATTTTAAAGTTTAATTTAGTAAATGAGACGGTCTAGACGGACTAAGAGGTCCATCGTTGTCCACAAATTATACGTATATGTATTTAAAAAGCATTTTGTGTACATATTTATGGGCTTAATATTTCACGAGTCTCATACTTCATGCGAGTCTAGCAGATAAATTAACTGTATTTTTCTGTGAATCTCTCATAAAATTTTTGTAGTATACAAATTCGGCTGAACAAGTAGTGTTTTTCGTCATCGACGTTCGCTTCTACGTTCTGGTTATACAATTATATATCTTCTCATTAACTTAACCGATTTGTACTGTAATTACTTATTGTTCATTATGCTGCAGTAGATTTTTAAAGTATTCAAACTATGTCGAAGTTCCCAACCCGCACGCCCATTATTAAATTACCTTGGCTAATTTTTACTCACTTTATATAAACTATTTTTTACTGTAAACACCAAAAGTAACTATGTATAGAGTTCGAGTTTTTCGGAGGAAGTATTATTGTTTATTCTCTGATGCCATTTCAAATATTATCTCATTTTCTTTCAGCTTTAAAGTTTAGTGTAGATTTATGGATGACTCACAGCTCTTCTATTGATTCTTTACAGAGTCTTATCCCAAGATAAAGAAGGACTTTGGAAAGAGTCACGAACCACAGTGTCCCAGCGGACAGGTACAATAACTGAATTACTGTTGGGTGTAAACATATTACATTAAAGACTCTAATGCTTGGAAATTAGAGAGGAGATTCATATGGTAATCGAGTAAGCTGGGCGGTCACGTCATTCGTATTGAAACTAGAATAACCCCAGAAATAGTCTTAAAACTAACTAAAGTTGGTAATTTGAATATACAGATTTTTAACCATAGTGGAAAAAAAAACTTTCATGACGTAGTTAATTACGTAAACGGTTAAATTATCAGGTTCAGTAGATTTAAAAGTTTATAGTGTTCATATATCTTACAAAGGTTTCCTACATTTAAAAGCTGGTTGCTATATTTGAAGGTAACCATTACAGGAGCAACACTGTTTTATGGATCATGACCAAAAATAACAAGTTGTTATTTATCATGTGTAAAGTGCCCTTTGCTTTAGAGAATATGAAAAAATAACAAGTCGTTATTTATCATGTGTAAAGTGCCCTTTGCTTTAGAGAATATGAAAAAAATAACAAGTCGTTATTTATCATGTGTAAAGTGCCCTTTGCTTTAGAGAATATGAAAAAATAACAAGTCGTTATTTATCATGTGTAAAGTGCCCTTTGCTTTAGAGAATATGAAAAAATAACAAGTCGTTATTTATCATGTGTAAAGTGCCCTTTGCTTTAGAGAATATGAAAAAAATAACAAGTCGTTATTTATCATGTGTAAAGTGCCCTTTGCTTTAGAGAATATGAAAAAATAACAAGTCGTTATTTATCATGTGTAAAGTGTCTTGAATGAGGCATTCGCAACAAACGTTCAAGTTACGATGTTTTTGTTGTAATTGAACAAGAAAACATATTTCTGAAATCACCTGCTACGTTCTCAATTGCATGCTTTCTTATAGTTACTTCCACATGAAAGTTATTTTTATGAGAAATCATTCAGAAAGTAAGGCCAACAACAATCGAAGGACAAACAAGAGACTTAATATGCTCCTTTTATGGGCTTGTTTTTTCAAAAACATTTCTTGAATATTTGCCCAAAGCAACTCGAGGGCTATCTGCACTAACGTTTCTAGTTTGGAAGTGAAGCTAACGGAAGTCATGTTGTCAACGCCACCTGCCACTAACACCAAGTTTACTCTTTTAATAACAAATAGTGATACTGATCTTCAAATTCGGTAATGGAGTTTGATACTGCGACACACAAATTGCTAGGCCTCTTTTGTAAGGGAAGTGTTCCCATTGCACAAAATTTCATGCAAACAAATCAAATGTATGTACCAATAAGTTAAGCACAAATATAAATACTGTTGTTAAAATATGCAAATAACGTGTGTGTGTGTTTTTCCCGATCTATAAATGGAGAGAGATCCAGAACAGAAAAGTTTGGAGTTATAATCAATAAGGGAATAATGGGGTTCTACCTTGTAATATCGTTATTTTAATCAAGTGCCTTGACGAAAATTTGAGATAAAAATAAATCAAAATAGAAGACCAAAAATATGTTTAATGAGAAATACGAATTCCGTTCAACATACTTCTTAATGTGATTATTAAAAATGAATGAGTAACAGATTTTACAGTTCTCGCCCGTTTCTTCTCCCGTATTTCATTATTAATTGTTACAAAAGGTGGTTATGGGGTAAAGGACATCCCCACAGTAAAGCAGAAACGATGTATTTAAGTTAACTTAAGTTATTGCTTGAGGACTAGAGAAAAGAATAGGAAGTCCTGTCAGTATAAAACTGCTGCAGTGTGTATACGATTTAAGCCATTTCAACGGCTAGGCATAAGAGACTGCAGTCATTTATAAGATTTCAGCAAGTTTACTGGCTAGGCATAAGAGACTGCAGTCATTTATAAGACTTCAGCAAGTTTACTGGCTAGGCATAAGAGACTGCAGTCATTTATAAGATTTCAGCAAGTTTACTGGCTAGGCATAAGAGACTGCAGTCATTTATAAGACTTCAGCAAGTTTACTGGCTAGGCATAAGAGACTGCAGTCATTTATAAGATTTCAGCAAGTTTACTGGCTAGGCATAAGAGACTGCAGTCATTTATAAGATTTCAGCAAGTTTACTGGCTAGGCATAAGAGACTGCAGTCATTTATAAGATTTCAGCAAGTTTACTGGCTAGGCATAAAAGACAGGAGCCATTTATAAAATTTCAGCAAGTTTACTGGCTAGGCATAAAAGACAGGAGCCATTTATAAGATTTCAACAAGTTCACTGGCTAGGCATAAAAGACGGGAGCTATTTATAAGCTTTGAGTAAGTTCATTGGCTGGGCATAAAAGACAGGAGCCATTTATAAGATTTCAGCAAGTTTACTGGCTAGGCATAAAAGACAAGAGCCATTTATAAGATTTGAGTAAGTTCATTGGTTGGGCATAAAAGACTGGAGCCACTTTCACAATACACGAGTCACATAAGAATTAGATTAAATATCTAAAAAATCTGAAACTTACTAATGTAAGCTACTTAATCAGATAACTAGAAACTTAGTAACGCAAATCAGCTAATATGGCGACAAAGCCACATCATAAAGTCAGATCTACAGAATTATTACAAGACGTACCATGAAGATAAAGATACCCGAGGTTCTATGTAACCTTTAGTAAAAAACAAGAAAGAAACTTGGCTGGATGAGGGCTTTGTTTCATGTAAATGATGTAAATAGCGTCTCGATCAGTACTGTACTGTCTGTTATATTATAGCAATAATACGTAATAAAAATATACACCCATTCTTCACATGAACCAATATTACATAATAAAATATACATCCATTCTTCACATGAAGCAATATTACGTAATAAAAATATACACCCGTTCTTCACATGAACCAATATTACATAATAAAATATACATCCATTCTTCACATGAAGCAATATTACGTAATAAAAATATACACCCATTCTTCACATGAACCAATATTACGTAATAAAAATATACACATATTCTTCACATGAACCATATTACGTAATAACAATACACACCCATTCATCACATGAACCAATATTACGTATTAAAAACACACACCCATTCTTCACCTGAACCAATAATATGTAATAAAAACACACATCCATTCTTCACCTGAACCAGTAATATGTAATAAAAACACACATCCATTCTTCACCTGAACCAATAATATGTAATAAAAACACTTATTCCTCACATATAAAAAACAAAGAGAAGCAACACTGATCCTTCGGAACGAGTCTTTATTGTCACTTGGGTTCTTCTGTTCCAGGTCGTTTCGACCTTTGTCCAGCCAACTACCCATAAAAATATGGCCTAATAATCTGGAACTAAAGACCTCTTTATACTCTCATATATGTATATAATCAAAAGACCAACACGATACCTGTCGATACGAACAATGTGACACTAGAATATCAGATTTTTATTCCTTCTTTTATTAATTTTTGTCTACAGGTTTCATGACTTTAAAGGTCACTCTTCAGAAGATAGGTTTGCTGAGAATCTGTAACAAAAACAAATATCGCTTTTCTAACTGAATGTAAATAATACAAGTAATTATTTACACATATACTTTCCAAATGTATAAACATTTCATATACTCCATGTACAAATCAAGTAATAAATGTTCAAAAATAAACACAATTATTCAATATATTTTCCTTTTCAAATTTAAATCTTGTTCTAATTATTGTTTCTTCGTATTACAAAGAAATGTAATTTATTTATAACATAAGTTCATACTTTCCTTTCTATAACTCTCGCCAAGTGTTTCCGAGTTTTCACAATTTCTACTGACATTACACAACCAATTACATCTGTTCTCTAACTACTGTATCCTTAAAGTGGCTCCAAAAATTGTAAAATATTTATCTTGAAAAATAATTTCATGTTTTATATTACATTCCCCAAAAGTAAAAATACGAAACTATGGTTGTTTTAGAATTTCTAATTTAACAACTTGACTCTACTTTATGGGGATGTACGCCGCATATAAAGGCTCGGTTAGAGCATTATATTTAAAGTAGACTTGATGAGTGGTGGTGGAGAGTTATACTAGCTAGATAACTGAATGGAGCCCTTAATACTAGTATAATTTATTTACTGGGCTACCAATTAGTGAAGTTCTACCATAATGGGGGCTGAAATGCTAACTTTCAAGAGCTAAGTTTATTTAACTTACTTTCCTTCGAAAGGTAGAACCTTATTTTTATTTTTCAATTAATTTTTTCTTCTTTGCTTTAAAGAGCAGTCACCTTCCCACAACTGTCTACAGGCAGTGAAGGATGATATAGATGTAGGACATTGTGGGCTTGAACTCCTACAGCTCGTTCTCCTAATTTCTATATCTATTATGCTAATTCTGATATCTATTGCTATTCCTTTATTTTATTTCTTTATGTGAGACTAGAGAATGAAGGTTAATACTAATAGACGATGTGTCCCCACCGCAATGTGGGTCCTACTTGCGCAGTCACCTCCAAAACCTAGGATACATTATATATCCTACGTTATTAATTGTACCCTGGGATCCTTTCAATTAGTGTATATGTACACACATACAATGTAAACTAAAACAAGCTAAAGTAATAAAAATCTTTGAAATTTTATTTTTTTCTGTCTAGGGTCATTCGAAGAGTTTCTTTAATGATTTTGGAAAGGACAAGAGAAGAGTGTATAAGTGTTATATATAAGCTAGACGTGAAAGACCCATTTGTTGAAAATTCATTTAAATTTTAATTTCTTCACTAAAATTTCAACGATTTGTTGGCTATCATTTGTAAAAAAAAAAACAAATTATAATAGTAGTGTACGTAAGACTAAAACATGAAATAGAAATACTCATTAAAGATACACAAAGAAGTCCTGTACTTAGTTCGGTGGTCCACAAGGAATGATATTACGTTTTTACATTATTTTAGACGTAGTTTTTGTTATCTAATTAAGATATACTATACTGTAGTGACGATGGTGAGTTCCTACCGTCTTTCACAGAATGTATCCTCCTCCTGTCGTCACACTTTGGAACCATTTCCTCTAGACAACTGACGTCATATCTCCTTCGTTGCAAGGAGTTCGATATATTGATGATATCTTCGAAATACAAGCAGATACATGTTAAGGTAAGGGTTAAAGCTGCAGCTTCCAAACTTTCTTTTTCTCAGTATTTCTTCCCTTTTATCTTTCTTTACGCTTTCCGTTAGAAAACCCATGACACACACAGCAGTTGTTTCCTCTTTAAACATGCTCTTACGTATAGTTGTAGATATTTACAATTGTTTGTATGTAATGAAATTGTGATAATGGATGCAGTAAACTCAAAGCTTTAATAAGATTTAATGACAAAGCTTCATTACTTAAAAATCTGATTATCACCTTTTTATAAGATATCTCAACTACTGAAATTAGGTTTGATTAGTGTAGGTATTTTATGAGAAATTTGGCATACAGATAGATAAGAAGGGAGACACACAGAGAGTAGGTTTAGGTAGTTAGATGGGAGAGTTCGCTATGTATATATATATATATATACACTCCAGCACTATATATGCAAAAACGGCTCGTTTGGGTTGAGAAAATATTTTACATAGAAGAGCGAACAACGTCTCGACCTTCGGTCATCGTCAGGTTCATCGTCCGAAGAAGGTCGAAATATATATTTCTCTACAAGTGGGTTTTCTCGACATCACACTCCAGCACTGTTTTTGTTTTTAGTTTTTCTGATCAACTGTCCACAGCTTGTTTATTTGTAATTAAGTACAAAACTACACGTGCAAGTCCGCAGACATGCCGCTGTGCCACTAGCGAGAACATCCACAAATATATCAGTTTCTCTTTTACGTATAAGAAAATATCTGTACGATATCTAAGACAAATTTTTTCTCCTCTAAAATGTATAAAAAAAACCTTCAAAAAACAAGTAATTATGCACCAGCATTTTCAGTTAGCTTTAAACGTGAACTACGTGTCATGTACTGTGATAAACAGTTTGAATTTACAAGGACATTTAAGTGAATCGTATCAAAAAGTTGTTTTTGTAACCAACACTTTCTTGCAATGGACCATTCGATAATGATTAATTAATTCTAAATTGGATATTTGAGATATCACCTGTCACTGCACGAGATCAAGTGAAATAGATTTGTTTAAAGTGAGAACTTGTAAACTTACGAAACCTTGTAATTAAACTTATCCTAGGCCTTTTAGTTCTCTGTAAAATATAGTTTGGATTAGTCATTTTAATCGAGTAAAATACTCATGCAGAGAAGTTAAGAACAATTTTATAATGCAATATATATATATACACACACACACACATTTGTTTGTATGGGTGAAGTTAAAGGTAAGCTTGTAATGGATTCTGTGTGCACACAAACAGAAAAACATAAATCAATATATGTTTTCTTGATGAACCAGTGAGTGGTGTTTGTTCTTCAGTGGTTCAGCGGTAAGTCTGCCGGCTTACATTACTAAAAAACGGGTTTCGATACCCGCGGTGGGCATAGCACAGATAGCCCATTGTGAAGCTTGATGCTTAATAACAGTTGATTGTTTGTTTGTTTTTGAATTTCACGCAAAGCTGCTCGAGGACTATCCGTGCTAGCCGTCCCTAATTTAGCAGTGTAAGACTAGAGGGAAAGCAGCTAGTCATCACCACCCACCGCCAACTCTTGGGCTACTCTTTTATCAACGAATAATGGGATTGACACTCATATTATAACGCCCCCACGGCTGAAAGGGCGAGCATGTTTGGTGCGACCGGGATTCGAACCTGCAACCCTCACATTACGAGTTGAGTGCGTTAACCACCTGACCATGCTGGGCCAATAACAGTTGAGATCAGTGAATTCATTTTAGTCACCTTCCAAGTAGAACACTCAATGTCTCAAGGATATAACACGCTTTCGATCGTTTGGGATAACCTTTATTGAATAAGAAGTGCAGTTCCGAGTTATGCTAGCTTTTTATGAGTCTAGCCAAGTCGATAATAGATCAATAATATATTTATCAATATTGCACTATCGTAAGGACGTGGTGGAGTTTTGTTGAACTAATTGTGTGTTTTTTTTTAGTTCATAAAAAACATGAAGTATCCTGATAAAAATTGGAGACGTATCTCTGGATATTATTTAGAATAAAATAATGAAACTGGGTGTAAAATTACTGCGAATGAACAAAATCAAATCGCTCCTTGGCGGGAATATATTACTGCAACAAAGTGACGCTTGTTGATGGTTATGCGTCGTATTTAGCAACAGCTTTGAAACGTCGCCTCTCACATTTATTAAATATTCTTGTCAGAGAATAAGCTTAGAACCAAGAATATTTTTTGTGTGAAATGTTATAAAACTGAAGTTGAAGAGGAACCATATAATTATCACAGTAGGCATCCAGGGATTTAACTAGTCATCAGTAATTAAGAACAGCAATATTTGAATTAATATTAGTTGCATAGCATGTGATCACCTTGGCCTACATAAGAGTGGTGTGTATCATCTGATAAATACAGATATGTACAGGATCTAGAAGGAAAATCCTATCTTAGAACTCATCACAATAATTCATCTTATTTTCAGAATAAAATGATCTTGTATAGTTAATATACACGTTAAGTTATTGAACAGCGTAAGAACAAGTAGGCTTTTACGTGTCAATATAAACTTTACATTAATTGAATAAAAAGTGCTTTCTTTGGGTAAAAGCAGCATTGCGTCCACGTATGAGGTAAGGTATACCTACTGAAAGCTGACATACTAGTAATCAAACCGAACTTAAGTCTTTTGTCAACTGAAAGAAATGAAAAGGAAGACATTCAACCATTTCAAGTTAAGTAGTTAACCTTAGTTTTTCTGTATCATAGTTTGTTCATCTGTCAGAGAAACTAAAAACATAAAAATTTGTGACAGCAGAAAGGAATCAATATGACTCTTACTATGACGTCACACAAAATAAAGATTTTTTTTTTTAAGTTTCTAGGATTGTCTACAGGGCCAGAAGGAAGTATTTCAATATTTACTCACCACGAGAATACACAACCAATATGGTATATCTCGCCTAATTCCTCCACAACTGAAAGTATACCACCAGTTTTCATTTCTCAACAGCGTTTCATGTTACTGAAGTTTCATTCGTGCGCAGAGTGCAACGTTTCGGCGACATTTTACTCTCTTGGTGGAACCAACGGTACGTCTTTGTTAGTCCGTGAGTTATGTTACAGTTGACGTCTTTTTGTTAGTCCGTAAGTTATGTTACAGTTGGCGTCTTTGTTTGTTCGTGAGTTATGTCATAGTTGGCGTTTTTCTTTGTTAGTCCGTGAGTTATGTTACAATTGGCGTCTTTGTTTGTTCGTGAGTTATGTCATAGTTGGCGTTTTTCTTTGTTAGTCCGTGAGTTATGTTACAATTGGCGTCTTTGTTTGTCCGTGAGTTATGTCATAGTTGGCGTTTTTCTTTGTTAGTCTGCGAGTTATGTTACAGTTAATGTCTTTGTTAGTCTGCGAGTTATGTTACAGTTTACGTTTTTATTGGTCTGTTATGCTATAGTTATCGAGATAAAAGTTAAGACAAACTACACAGCTGTAAACGTAAACTGAAACATCCAGTTTAACGTGAATATATTTGTTGACATGCTAAAGTTACTTGACCACTGAGTACATATTTTCTTCTGTTTTAAGCAACAGTCTATAAAGATTCTAAAAATATTTCAGAAAGTTCAGGACATTTAGGAGATTCTTATGATTCGAGAGGGGGAATACCATACCTTTAAACATTGGGCAATGTGCATACTTGTGTATATCTGTGCTGTGCATCATTAAAGTTTTTATACAACTCCAGAGACACCACGCGATTGGCCTTTCTCACATTCTCTTTGCTTTGTTTGTTCACTGGAGGATCAGGTCTAGTGTTCCTACTCCATTGGGCGTACATGAAAATATAACATCTTTTAATTAATTAATTAAAGACTTGGTAGTAGTTTGGGCTTTAAAGACCTTTGGGGAGACCCCTAAAACAAACTAGGGGCGCTCAGAAAATATAACATCTTCTCACATGTTAGTAAAAACATATACTTACTTTGGATTAACATTGCATAATTTGATGAAATTTCAAACACTTACATTTTGCATATTTTCGTATTATATTTAGTTTCATCTTCTATTATAAATTAGTGTTAATCACTACACATTTTAAGTGCCTGTTGGTGGTTACGTGATATTCATTGTCGATTTAATTTTCACAGAATGTTTTAACCCTTTTGTTGGGATCTTTGCTCTAATTGTTGTTCTTTCTTGAAGCTATGTGTACTCTTATTTTTTCCCGCTCTTTTTAAAACTTTTTCCGCCTTTCAAAACTCCTCCTGAAACAGGTTAGACAGATATCTAAACTCTGACCAAAACAGGTTAGACAGATATCTAAACTCTGACCAAAACAGGTTAGACAAAGATCTAAACTCTGAGCAATATTATTACTGTTTTCAAACTTAAAAGACTTTCCTTCTGAATAGCTATTATTCTGACTTATGTTTATTTATTATCACAACTCGTATATTATTTCGCTGAGTAAACTTACTCGAAGAGTACTGTTCGAGTACACCAACTAATTTACTTCCCCTCCTCCCATTTTTATGCTATTAATTTGTTGGGTATTTTATTATGGAGTGATATCTTCAACTACTCCACTAAACTTTGTTAACCTAACGTTAAGACCCCGGTGTATCCAAGGGCTTAACACTGAAAATCTGGTTTTCGTACTGCGATGAACAAAGCAGAGCCGGCCTGTTGTGTACTTTTGTCTTTAACAACAAGCACACTTAACGTTAAGGAAATAAGAAAAATATAGATAAGACGCGTCAGAAACATAAAAAACTGTCGCGGTACTCGATATACGATAAAACTGGACTTCTGAGCGCCAATGAAAATGCATTGTCTTTTAGGCTTAGTAACGTTTTACATTGTAACGGTTAACAAGATTATATCTCCAGAAAACACTGTGAGCTCGCAAATGTGAAATTTATTTATTATTTCCCAGATACACAGAGTATGTCACGTATAATATTCAAACATCTTCAACACAAACAATTTTTTTCCCCCATCATTCTACTTTAAGAAATAAATTTTTGTTGCTAGCTACACTAATTACACGTCCTTTAAGTGTAAACACAACATGCGACACTTCTACTAATATTTCCCACCCAGGTAGCTCTATGGAAACTCTCAGGACTAATCATGCTATAAATCGAGTTTCGACATCCAGACACAGAACAGATATCCCAGTGTATAGCTCTGCGCTTATCGATAAACAAACACGTAAACTTCTATGAGAGAGAACAAAGAGTAGCTTCTGAAAGGTCAAAGGTCGAGTATTAAAATACAAATATTTTATTCATACACGGTTGTGAATGTTTTTTACATAATTAAGTATATTTATTATGTGCTCTTTGTTAACAATAAACCATCCTTATTCTAAATATCAACTTGTATTATGTTTTCTTATTCCTCTATGGTTCTCTATTTTCATATTCTCTCACGATTCTCTATTTTTTCTTCAGGGTGCAACGAAACAATGAACCACACATCAGGATCCCTTAAGAGCGCACGTTTTTCTGAGGTGGACGATACACAGAAGGATTGTTTCTACTACATATTAGCTCCGTATGGAGATCGTATTCTTCTTTCTATAGTACAATATGGTGACAGTGGTGAATTTACTTCAGAAAACTGTACAGAAAACCTTTTACAGGTTTACGGTGCCCTTGGTAACAAAATCTTCAAATTCTGTAGAGGTTTAAGTTCGAGTGAACGAAACCACAACTTAATTTCCCAAAGAAACTCCCTGTTTTTATATTTTCATTCAACCAGTAGTTTAAATAGCACGGATTTAGTGTTAAATTACACTACTGTTCCCGCCTGTGTTCACTCCAACTTCGAAGGAAACGGATCCCTGTGTAGCAGGGATATCTTTCACGTTTTTCACAAGCGAAGGAGCTGTCTCATTATCCTCGACGTGCTTTCAGAATACAACATAGAGATTGGATTTCCTCTCGTCGAGGTTTCTCGAAATGACGGGAGAACGTTTAGTTGCGATGAAGATTTTATCGAAGTTCTGACAGAGAAATCACTTATCAAACTCTGCTTAAACGCTACCAATCAGTCAGAGTCTTTAATGTTCCATTCCGTCCGTGCCTGGATGTTCTTGAGGGTATATTTAAAAAGATATTCGCTGCTAACGACAAGTTCTGGAGTCTTCTGCATTAAATATAAAACAGCACCTCTTATCACGAGCTCAGAGAAATGTAAGTACCCGTGGGTGGCACGAGAATATTACTGTTACGGTTTTTTCGAACAGTTCATGACTTGGGAAAACGCCAGTTCATATTGTTTGGACAAAGGAGGACATCTGGTGACGATATCTGATTTTGAAATTCAGCAAGTGATCGAGGAATTAATAAGGTCCAAGTAGGTAAATTTTGGTAACGTGATATATCTTTTAAAATAATAACTTGAATAAAACAACAAATATATATATTTTTACTTTTATTAGTCATTCAATCGTATATTTCAATTGCTTCGGTGATTAAATGCCAATTTTAGCTCGACCAACAACCCGTTTTCCATTTACTTGAAGGCTAGAAATTTTTAAGAGATTCAATTTGAAACAATGTTTACGATACGAAACTAAAACAGATTAATAATGTGATTAGATTTCATTCTTGGTGATTTTTTAAAAAAATATTCCAATAACAAAAGTCGAGTGTAAAAATTAGCTTCGTATATTGAAATTAGTAATTTTAATATTAACACATGCGCACTAATCGAAGGTCTTGTCTTACTATCGGACATTATTGGATGCATACTTTTGTTTTATTTACTGTTAGAAATAGAATCTCGAACTTTTTTTTCTCTCTAAATTTCGATCTTACTATTATGCATGCTGTATATTTCGTGATTTATTATATACAGTAAGACTATGTGATTAGAGAGGAGTTTGAGATTCTATTTTCAGCACTAAATGAAACTGAATTACACATAAGAGGTAATAGTTGTGAATGCGATAACTGCTTGTTAATTATTAGCCACAATATTACAAAAACAGTTTTAAAAAATCACATTTTACGTTCCTCATGTTAAAAAAAAACATATTCAGTGCAATTGTTTATGTTTTATTTTGTTTGCTTGTTTTTGGTCGCGTTCTACACAATAGGAAATTAGTGGACTTATTTAATTATTTTTATTTCTGCTGTTTGCATGGATATAGACGTCACTCCTCCGTGACTGTTTGTTGTTAAACACATACAGGCACAATGTCTATCGAGGATGTTTAAATTATGAAATTTAACGTTATAAGATATCAGTCATACCGCTAAGCCCCCGGGTGGCTATGTGTGTGCATCATATAATCCAAATCTATTAAAAATTCAACTTGATAACATTTAGTACACATGCTTGATGTTCCTCAAGAGTCGATTCAATCTGGTGACTGAATCACGAAGGTCAAGGTCACAATGAAGGTTAACCTTATAATGGAAACAAATCAGGATTTTGAAAACAAGTTGAAACTTGAGAACAGATTCAGATAGAAGGAGGGTATCGACTACTAGTCCACATTTTTTGATATTGAGGATTTATTGTATGTTATCGACTAATTGCAGCAAAGGTCAGAAACACTGCGGGTTGTGGATCACACTTCAGACATGCTTTTTTTGGTTTATCCTGTATAATTACTTTTCAATGAATATTTATTCGAGTGGTCAAAAAAGAACGTTGTTATGTATGCAATATTCAACTTTAACTTTCATTTTGTAAACTGAAAACAAACCAAATATTTTATACTGGTAGGATGATGTAATTTTGCTCTTAAAATAATCATGGACTGGGTGTGGTCTACTGTGTTAACGTTTACACACTGTGAATTCAGGCAAAAGGTATGGACTGAACGTGGTCTAATGT
Source organism: Tachypleus tridentatus (assembly GCF_004210375.1). Taxonomy (NCBI): domain Eukaryota; kingdom Metazoa; phylum Arthropoda; class Merostomata; order Xiphosura; family Limulidae; genus Tachypleus; species Tachypleus tridentatus. The sequence continues at coordinate 50,657,368 of NC_134836.1, forward strand.
GTTAACTCTTACACATTGTGAATCCAAGAGTTCATAGTTCCACAGTGTGAAGCCAAGAAATTGTCATGAGGATGACAGTCAAATCCCACTGGTGATATGATAAAAGCAACCCAAAAGTAGACAGGTGGCGCTGTTGACTGTCTTCCTATTGTCTGCTTTTTAGGTAGGCACTCGTATAACCAATAAATTACTGTGCATGAAAATAAGCGTCTACAATTTACAAGAAATGCTACAGTTCTTGCAAAAAATACCATTATCAGAAAAATAACATTATCTAACTTACTGAGATTGAGATTCTGTCGTGTATTTATAGTAGCGCAAAGATATTTTAACTTAATAGGGTTATGCACATTAGTGCAAAGATGTATTAACCTGTCATTGTTACATAGATTACGTCGGTGTCTGTTTACTGATAGGTTACCAGTCTAATGTCACAGGTAACCTTATTTATAGTACAGTAAAGTTTCTTATAATCAGTTGGCAATTAACAGAAATGTTTTAAAACGTTGCGACCAAGAAACGTCAAAATTTTCTTTTACTGAGAGGTCGTAATCTGCGATTCGCGAGTCCAAATCCTTTCATCGAACAGGCTCGCGCTTTCAGCCGCGTGTATGTTAAAGTTTACAGATTTGTACGTGAATATGTTACGTTCAACTCCACTTTTCGTTGATAAAGACTAGCCTAAGAGCTGGCGACTGGTGATGCTGGCCAGCTGATTTCCCGTTAATGTATCATTTCCAAATTACAGTAGTTTTACTCGAAATGTAACAAACGTATTTCTTTCCAGTGTCTTAAAATACGGTATAATTCAGGAGAAAAACTTAATAGTATTAGCGCTGCGTGTACTTCAGAACCTAAACAACAATAGTAAAAGATAATCAAAGAATCATCCCTATTAGTAGTATATTTATCATTCCATTCTTTTCTATACTAAAATCTTTATTCATACTCCACTTGCTCAACCGTTTGTCATACACAAACATTGCTGAAACGTCTGGAATTGTTTAGTTATTTGTTCATTCATATGTTAATTTGTCTACTCAGTCAACCATCTCTTCATTTCTCCAGATCCCAACTTTGTGTTGAGTATCGTATCTTCTCTTGTACTGTGCCACTTGTTCAATGCTGTCGGTGTAGAATGTCTCGAATATCCTTCCGTATGTATTATAAGTTATTGGATGAAGTCCCTCAGCCATCCGCTTCTTCCTTCCTTCAATGTGATTAATGTGCTCGTCCAACCGTTATATTCTTTATAACATCTTGTCGTTTTAACTCATCTTCACTTTCCTCCAATTGTTTGTTTTATTACCCATCTTATTAGTTCAGCACATTTACGTATCTAGGCGTCTCGTATCAGAACATTCACACGTTTAATTATCCCGGATGATCACGCTTACGGACTTAGAAATCCATACATTTACACGATACTTGTCTACTGATTTGTTCGTTTAACCCTAGCTTCGTGAACAATGCACAAGATAACTATTCAAAATATTTGAATGAAATAAGTACAAATAAAAAAAAACTGTTGTTGTTGTTTCAAACGACAGACGAATCATGTGGGAAAGTTATAAAAATAACACTAATTTGAAACTGGGAAACAGTGGAGATAAAATTTACAGGAATAAAACAGTTACTTAATAAATGCAATATAATACACGTGGTTTATCATAATTTGAATTATAATTTGGTTGAAGATAACCTTAACAGTGTCATGAAAAAAGATATCTCGGTGTAATGATTGATTAGTCTTTAAAACCATCTAAGTAGTATGCTGTTGCTTGTGGTAGAGCAAATAGTATTTTAGGTCGTATCTACAGAACTGTTCAGTACAAGTCTAAAGAGATTGTAATTTCATTGCATATGTCACTGGTTAGGCCACATTTGGAATATTGTGTTCAGTCTTGGGGTCCTCACCTTAAGAAAGACATCGAATTGTTGGAAACGTTTCAGAAGAGGGTTATCAAAATGGCACCTGAGATGGAGGGTTTGTTATGTGAGGAAGTATTCAGATCCTAACATTTTCTCTTGAAAACATAAGATTTAGAGGGGATCTGGTTGAAGTTCAAGATTGTAAAGGGAATTTATAGTATTCATGCATCATTATTTTTCATATTTAACAGTGAGACAAGGGACACAGATATAATTTTTTCCAGGTAAGAATTATCTGTAGCTAAGATAGTTTTATTTTTATAACACTGTGGTTGGCCACTAGATGTAGCAACGATGGTAAACCTTAGTGAGCTTAAGAGAAAGCTCAAGAACTATATGAATGATAAGGCCTGGCTTTAAGATTTTTGAAAGTTTAAAATGGTTTAGTTGAGAGGAAGTGACAGCCGAGATGCACTAATAGGTTTCTTATTGTCCCTAATAATTATTATATTAATATGTGTACAAATGTATTTGCATATACATTGATTTCAATAGTTCAAGCCATGTTCATTGATACTATAACACTACGCTGTGTAAGTGATAATAAGCAACTAATTGAATAACTATATAAGGCGTATTTAGCCTCAGGCATCAACTTCAATCATTCCAAACTAATAAATGTGTTGCTTTGTGTGTCAGAATCAATGGTATAGAGACAATCGTGAATTAGGGACATGTGGAAATACCCAAGTAAAAGAAAAGGCTGAAGAAACGGAAAGATTTTGAAAGTGTAAGATTTACACCTTGCTACCAGAAACGAGTGGTTATAGTGAAGTTTGTTCAGTGGTTGTAGTGAAGTTTGTTCAGTGGTTATAGTGAAGTTTGTTCAGTGGTTATAGTGAAGTTTGTTCAGTGGTTGTAGTGAAGTTTGTCAGTGGTTATAGTGAAGTTTGTTCAGTGGTTGTAGTGAAGTTTGTTCAGTGGTTATAGTGAAGTTTGTTCAGTGGTTATAGTGAAGTTTGTTCAGTGGTTATAGTGAAGTTTGTTCAGTGGTTATAGTGAAGTTTGTTCAGTGGTTGTAGTGAAGTTTGTTCAGTGGTTATAGTGAAGTTTGTTCAGTGGTTATAGTGAAGTTTGTTCAGTGGTTGTAGTGAAGTTTGTTCAGTGGTTATAGTGAAGTTTGTTCAGTGGTTATAGTGAAGTTTGTTCAGTGGTTACAGTGAAGTTTGTTCAGTGGTTATAGTGAAGTTTGTTCAGTGGTTATAGTGAAGTTTGTTCAGTGGTTGTAGTGAAGTTTGTTCAGTGGTTATAGTGAAGTTTGTTCAGTGGCTATAGTGAAGTTTGTTCAGTGGTTATAGTGAAGTTTGTTCAGTGGTTGTAATGAAGTTTGTTCAGTGGTTGTAGTGAAGTTTGTTCAGTGGTTATAGTGAAGTTTGTTCAGTGGTTTGTCTGGCCTATTTTACTCTTTGAACACCCACCTTTATACTGTTTTTACCCCTAGTGCTTCAGCAGCAAGTCTTAAGGCTTCCAACGCGAAAATTCTACTTTTGATACCCGTGGTGTGCACAGCACAAATAGCTCAATGCAGCTTTCTGAATAATAACAAATAATTAGACCCCCCCCTCAAAAAACTATATGAGGTTGTTAAACATTCCTATTGGATCTATTGCTTATTTTTTTCAACCACTGTTTTGTAGAAATACGTTCATATTAAATAAAGAAAAAAATTCCACGTCTGGCTGAGTGCTAATATTCAAATAAAACTTCATAGAATGGCATTCATTTACGTCCGACTTACTTTGGCTAATGAGAGCTAAAAGAAAAATGCTTGAAACAGTGGTACCCAACTTAAAGCTGAAGAGTAAGTGCGATCCATAAAGCTTGGCACATACTCTTAAGACAAACTTTGTACTAATTCCATAGTAACAACTGGTTTGATTTGATTTGTTTTTAATTTCGCGCAAAGCTACACGAGGGCTATCTGCACTAGCTGTCCCTAATTTAGCAATGTAAGACTAGACGGAAGGCAGCTAGTCTTCATCATCCACCGCCAACTCTTAGGCTACTCTTTGATCAACGAATAGTGGGATTGACTGTAACATTATAACGCCCCCACGCCTGAAAGGGCGAGCATGTTTGGCGTGACGGGGATTCGTAACCGCGACCCTCGGATTACATATCGAGTGCCTTAACCACCTGGCCCATTTTTAATTAAATTATTTGTTTTTAACAATGATAAACAAGATGGTACTCATACGACGATTTTGTATAAGTATTTCAATCACATTATGTGAATATTCTTCAAACGTAAGCGTTTTGACGAGTTGGTGAGTTTGTAATCTCAGCTCAAACCTCAGGTATAAAAGATCACATACGAATGGTAGTAATAACCTGATATTAAGAATACTTTATGTTTATGACATTTTTACACTTCGTTGCTGAAAAATATCTTATTTTACCTTAACTATAATATATTGAAACATAGAAATAAGTGTAAACAGCTTTTTCGACAGTAGAATAGGTAGATATTATATTAATAATTAGTTACTCGAGGGCTATCTGTGCTAGCCGTCCCTAATTTAGCAGTGTAAGACTAGAGGGTAGGCAGCTAGTCATCACCACCCATTGCCAACTCTTGGGCTCCTCTTCTACTAACGAATAGTGGGATTAACCGTCACATTATAACGCCCCCACGGCTTAAAGAGGGAGCATGTTTGGTGCTAGGGAGATTCGAAACCGCGACCCTCGGATTACGAGTCGAACGCCTTAATCCACCTGGCCATGCTGGGCCTATTTCACTGTTATGTAATAACAAACTGAAAGTAGGTCTATATATATATATAGTGAAATTAAATAATTTATACCTAATTGAAGTTAAATGAATAAACAAAATATTGAGGAAGGACTGCGTTAAAAACAGCAAACCCCAACCTCTAATTAATTATACCATAACTATAAAATATTCAAGCCATAAACTAAAACACAGTAACATGAAATTTAAAAAAATTAAATACGCTGCACATTTTTTTAAAAAAAGGGGCCTAGGATACAAACTACAACATGGGATTATAAAATGTATTCTAGGTTTTGGAGGTGATTGAAAACGTAGAATCCACACTATGGTGGAAATACCCTGTCTATCAATTTTAACCTCCAATTCGCTGGTGCTCTCCCATGTTATAATAAAAAAAAGATAAACATAAAAAGATGAAAAATAAATAAATAAAAATGAAAATAAGAAATTGACATCTGGTGGTAAGTACGATAAAGCCTGGCATGGCCTAGCGCGTTAAGGCGTGCGCTTCGTAATCTGAGGGTCGCGGGTTCGCGCCCGAGTCGCGCCAAACATGCTCGCCCTCCCAGCCGTGAGGGCGTTATAAAGGTACGGTCAATCCCACTATTCGTTGGTAAAAGAGTAGCCCAAGAGTTGGCGGTGGGTGGTGATGACTAGCTGCCTTCCCTCTAGTTTTACACTACTAAATTAGGGACGGCTAGCACAGATAGCCCTCGAGTTGCTTTGTGCGAAATTCCCAAACAAACAAACAAACAAAAGTACGATAAAACGTACTTTTTGGAGTTAGCATTCATGCCCCCATATGGTAAAGGTACTAATTAACACGACATCAGCAAAGTGATAGTTTCAAATCAAATCAACTTCGTAGCAGGTATTCCGATTTAACACTTTGCGCCTCAGAAAGAAACGCAAAGCAATCGAGGGCGCTCAGAAGAAATCTTCTCTTCGCCCTACTAATGAAGTTAAATCTCGTGCTGGGCTAGTGATTAAGAGCTAAACCGAAAGAATTTTAAGTATTCAAGATTATGCTGTAGGCTGGTGACAAAGGTCTTTTGGTGGTTTGCGAGAGGTTAAATATTGACCAAAAAGCCTCAAAAGTTGCTGTAGGGAGAAACGGGAGTACCCAGAGAAAACCCACTTTCACGATCAAGGTGCCAAATAATCTACCCTGACCGTACTCGGAAGTTGCTGAAAAGGAAATCATGGTTGGTAAAGCTTTAAGGAAAAAAAAAAACACACACAACGGCAAGACATATGAATTGAATCAACGATGGATTATAAGACCGGTCTGAGGCACCAGGAGGATATAGATATGCCGGAGGATATAGATAAGCAGTTTGTGGATATAAAACTGAGTGATCGATTCTATCAAAATCGGCGAGTCGTTCTATTTCTGTCTGGGACGATTTGTGTCTTCTTGCGAATCTGGTTTGTGTCTTCTTACTGAACGTGGTGTTGATGTCTGTGGTCTTAAAGTGGGTGGGTTGAGTCTGGCTTGCGGCTGTATTCTTCGGATTAGGTCGCTGTTGAAGATTAATGTCAACATTGGGCATCCTTGTCTTTCTTCTTAGAGTTGAGTGTAGATATGCTGCTGACAGCAGAGATAATAGGTATAAATGGAGTTGAAAAGCTTACTGGACGAGGGGTACTCTGATTGACAGAGTTGACATGTTGAGGTGGAGTTGGTCGACGCCGGGGACGTTCGACACTAAAATGAAAATGATGTAGAGTGCATCCGTGGCTTAGTATATAATTAGCTACCTGTTTATGCTGGATCACAACTTTTACAAAATGAGTTAGTAGGCCTGTGGTCTTGGAGTGGATTTTGTGGGCTGCATGGAGGTTCGAGGCAATGGTTGTTTCCAGAGAATGTTGTATTTCGACTGGAGTTATAGAAAGATGAACATTCTTAATGAATACTGAGTATAGGCTACTGGTTCTTTTTCGACTGGAGTTATAGAAAGATGAACGTTCTTAATGAATACTGGGTATAGGCTACCGGAACGTTTGGTGAGAGAGCACTGGTAGTTGATATTTGCATTCCTATGTTTACATAGGTAAGGAGTGGTTCTGAAATTTTGAAGGCTGCAATAGTATACCTCCTCGACGAAAGATTCTTGTTTGCGTAGGATCGACTGAGACGTTGGTTTTGTATTGGTCGATGAAGGCAATAATCTGGCGAGGGGAGAAGTCTGTCAAGAATCACCGGGGGCACTGACGATGTTAGCGTAGAAGGAAGCTTGTACGATAAAGGCAGCAATGAATTCACGCGTCTGAAGACTCCAGCTACAAATCAAGGAATAAAAACAAAGTGATAGTTTATTACGGCTTTCATGCTTTTATATGCGGCTTAAGTTGCGCATCCGCATGAAGTAGTGCCAAGTTCTTAGATGACATTATTTCTGTTTGTTTGTTTTGAATTTTCGCGCAAAGTTACGCAAGGGCTACCTGCGCTAGCCGTCCCTAATTTAGGAATGTAAGACTAGAGGGAAAGCAGCTAGTGATCACCACTCATTGCTAACTCTTGGGCTAATCTTTTGCTAACGAATAGTGGGATTGACCATAACATTATAACGCTCTCACGGCTGAAAGGGCAAGCATGTTTGGTGCGATCAGGATTCGAACCCGCGACCCTCAGATTAGAAGTCGAACGCCTTAACCCCCCTGGCCATGCTGGGCCGACCTTATTTTTAACTAAACTGTTAGCAATATTTAATAGAATTTCTCTAATTTTATTTTCTTTATATTTATTTATTACATTTTTATATTTATTACAGAATAATTCAATAATTTTATCTAATTTTTTTTTATTAAATCTCTTAACTATTAATTTTCGTATCAGTATATCAACATTATCAATAAACTGTTGTAATCTATTACACATTTTACAATATCTGAATAACTGTGAAATTATAATGTTTATAATAGATGGATATGGCGCATTACTATGTAAGGAAGGTTGTTGCTTTGTTTATGAATACAACGACTAAATTACACACTCTATGGTATATTTTAGTTCTTTTAGCCTAATTTACATTTACTTTGGATATTTAGCTTGATTATTTGCAAGAGTAGATCCACATACTGCTCTAAGTTATTAGTTAAAGTCCAGTGACGAACTATAATATTTCAAACTTCGTATGGTTGTCGACTTTAGTTCCACAGATACTCCCAATGCCGTTTGGATTGGGGCCAGTGATCTGGAGTACGAAAACTATTACATTTGGGCCGACGGACAACCTTTTGAATACTCTAGTAAGTATCCTCTTCTTTCTCAAGATGATTGAGTTTTGGTTTGCTGTAACTTTATTGTATTTGTTGATTGTAACACACTTATAAACTGTACAGGCGCGAGTGGTCAAGTGAGTTCACATAATAACTAAAATATAATTATAAGGTGAAATTCTTTGGATTTTGAAGACTGTTTTTAATAGGTTAAAACAAAAAATATTTTAATCTTGTTCATTTCTTAAAGAAACTGTTTCAATGAGGATTTTTCTCTTTTTTACAATAAAATCGTAGTATTCGCAAAAATATGACATGACATGACACGACTTTGTAAAGAAACGATGCATGAGGTGTTTGTTTGGGAAACAGAATGAAAATGTAAGATAAGAATCAAATTTTTTATGTTTTATTATTATTATTTTACTATTATTTATTATTTTATTATTGTTTTATTGGGCATTTTTTTCTAGGACATTTCGAATCGTATATGGGTATTATTTTCGAAAATTTATCATAGGAGGAGAATATTTTATAATATTACTATTAAAGTTAGCAGAAAGCATTGAAATAAATTAAACCAACACTGCACTTATTTTATTTCTGAATCATGATGTTATTTTCATATTCGCCTCTGGAGTTTATAATTTCATTACATAAGTTTTAATAATATTTCAATATTATATCGAATATTTAATTGTTATCATGGTTGGTATTAATCTATCAGCAAAAGTTTATAGATATATAGAAATGCTTTTGCTATTTCAGCTTTTCTTTAACTAATTTCAAGGTGGTTCTAGTACAGGCAACTATAGATTGTTCTGATGGTCAGACGTATTTTTTCAAGAGGAGTTTGAAGCCTGGTCAACAAATGAATGTTGTGAAATCACTGTTTCTTTTGTTTCTGAAATGCATACAATGATATAAAACAAACATTTTACAACAATACACGTTGTATTTCGTTACATAAAGCACTGCTTGTTTGTGAACAAACGTTTTAAAACAATGCAAGTAGCATTTCGTTACATAAAGCACTGCTTGTTTGTGAACAAACGTTTTAAAACAATGCAAGTAGCATTTCGTTACATAAAGCACTGCTTGTTTGTGAACAAACGTTTTAAAACAATGCAAGTAGCATTTCGTTACATAAAGCACTGCTTGTTTGTGAACAAACGTTTTAAAACAATGCAAGTAGCATTTCGTTACATAAAGCACTGCTTGTTTGTGAACAAACGTTTTAAAACAATGCAATTAGCATTTCGTTACATAAAGCACTGCTTGTTTGTGAACAAACGTTTTAAAACAATGCAAGTAGCATTTCGTTACATAAAGCACTGCTTGTTTGTGAACAAACGTTTTAAAACAATGCAAGTAGCATTTCGTTACATAAAGCACTGCTTGTTTGTGAACAAACGTTTTAAAACAATGCAAGCAGCATTTCGTTACATAAAGCACTGCTTGTTTGTGAACAAACGTTTTAAAACAATGCAAGTAGCATTTCGTTACATAAAGCACTGCTTGTTTGTGAACAAACGTTTTAAAACAATGCAAGTAGCATTTCGTTACATAAAGCACTTCTTGTTTGTGAACAAACGTTTTAAAACAATGCAAGTAGCATTTCGTTACATAAAGCACTTCTTGTTTGTGAACAAACGTTTTAAAACAATGCAAGTAGCATTTCGTTACATAAAGCACTTCTTGTTTGTGAACAAACGTTTTAATACAATGCAAGTGGCATTTCGTTACATAAAGCACTGCTTGTTTGTGAACAAACGTTTTATAACGATACACGTAGTGTTTCATTACAAGAGCACTGCTGGTATTTAAACAAACAACAATACATGTAGTGGTTTATTACATGAGCTCGGTTTTTCGTCATATCTGGTTGAGTGTGTTAAACTTTACAGTTTACAGACGCTCTGTTTGTGTAATACAAAGCTCTAGTTAAGTTACTTGACAATGTTCTCTGGAGTTGAATTAAAACCTCCTACTCTACATAACTTTCACCTTCATAAGGAATGGATGAGGAGAGCCATTAGAAGGACAGATACCCTCAACTTTACTGTCTTATGCTGCTGTAGTGGATATTTTGTTTGTTTGTAGCACAAAGCTACACAATGGACTATCTGTGCTCTGCCCACAACGGGTATAGAAATCCAGTTTTTAGTGTTGTAAGTCCTCGGACATTCCGCTATATCACTGGGGGGGGGATCTATGGAATGTTATGGTTAGCGTTTCTTTTGATAGGTTTAGCAGTGCAAAAATATCAAATGAAAGTTTTAAATGCCTTGTTATAGCTTATGTAAAGTGGTGTTTGTTTATCTATTGTGCACAAAGCTACACGAGAGCTATCTGCGCTACTTAAAGTGAGAAAAAACTCCAAGTAAAAACCTGTATATTGGCTTCACATTAAGATAAAAAATAAAGTATACATTATTAAGCCATCGAGTCCTCAAATACTAATGATAATAGCTGCTTGTGAATGATTACCTAAAATGCATTTCATCCAAAAATAAACAACAGATTATAAAACTGGAAACTTCTTAGTGAATTATTCGTAATTTTCACCAGTTCTCATTACATGTCTCTTATATTTGAACTCTCTCTATGTATAATTATTTCAAAAGTGTAATCTGTAGTAAAAAAAATGTACCAAAGTTTTTGGGGAATGGGACATTTTTGTTTGTTTTCATTTGTTTAATCTTTTTAGAAATGGTTTCCGTCTTCAGTAACAATAATTAGAGATTTTAAATGAACCAGTCTCTAAGTAATTAGTTTCTGAACTCTGTGCTGCGTAATCAGAGTCTAAATAGTTAGTTTCTGAACTCTGTGCTGCGTAATCAGTCTCTAAGTAATTAGTTTCTGAACTCTGTGCTGCGTAGCTCTCCGGTAATAACATTACAATCAGTTTGATTCTGATGTTAATCGGTGATTTTGTATTAAAACAGAGAAATTCTAATTGTGTAAAAACGCTAAGCAATGCGTTAACTGTAATGTATTTTTTTTTCTCAGAGAAAACAGTATATATATCAATAGATTGTGTGAAAACCCTTTGCCTTCAATATATATCAATAGATTGTGTGAAAACCCTTTGCCTTTAAAAAAGTAGATAAAAACTTATTTTAACAGAAAATGTGGAAAATGAGGACAAGTGGGCAGGTCTTCATGTCATACAGTTGTGATAAAAGTACATAACATAACTTGTTAGCTTAAACTTGCATATCTTCCTTCTTTCTGGTTGTAATTAACATCTACGTTTTAAAAGAATTTTACACAAATATGAGGAGGTTTGTTTGTTGTTGTTTTTTTTTGGTTAGTATGTTATGTCTTCGTACGATTCTTTGGCTGTAGGAAGCTCGTTCATTTGAAATGTAGACGCAAGGAAATAGAAGCCCGCTTCACTCAACGTTTGAAATTACTCTGCTAAAATGTATTTGTCTATGTACAGCTGTAATAAAACTTTTATATGCAATTTCACATTCAGCAGCCTTGCTTGCTGGGGTTATTGTTAATATCCCAGGATTGGCTTATATATTGTTACTTACTTTACATCTATCGGTTGAGAATGGAATCCACGATAAAGTAAAAAGATTATGAATATTATTTATACGTTTACCAAATACTCTACCAGATTTTTATGAGCACGTTAACAGCGAACAGCCAATATTCTGCAGAGAACATAACCAAAGTATATTATTATGAAACCGACTGCATTTGTTTCAGACTGGTTTCCTGGATGGCTTCAGTACAACCATTATGGCGCTCAACCCAGCGATGACGGTTTGGCAAACCAAGACTGCGTCGAACTGCGCAACCTCTATCGGTTTCCGAGTAAAGGAATGGGTCAAACGAAGACGTATTACTGGAATGATAGAAATTGTGGAGCGCTTAATCCTTTCATATGTCAACAGACCATTGCTGAAGGTTGGTAAACTGTATCAGGAGTTAGAACCATGTAAAATAAAATATAAAGTGTTTTGGTATAGGCTTAACCTGTTCCTTACCTTTTGAATAATGTTAACCCTAAAGGATTAGAAATTTTACTTGAATATATATCATTTTTTTCTTTTTAGTTCTTAAGAGCTCTGGGTACATCCCTTTTAAAGTGAATTTAAATTGTCACGTGACTTCATCAGACCTATTTTGTAATATTAAATTATTTTTGTGTTACAATTTCCAAAAATATAAAGACACAAATGTTGATAATGCATTGAAGCAAATAATTAATACCAGAGAAAACTTAACACAAGTTTTATCTAAACTATACTAAAATTTCCTATATTTTCGTGAGTCACGAAATTTGAAAACTTATATTGTGGAAAACAGATGTTGAACAATTATAGATAATTTAAATATTCTCTATCTGTTTACAGGTGCTATCAAGACTTTCACTTCTCCCGAATGTAACAGATCTATCGTTCTATGGTCTGGATATACAAAAGCTTTTATTGAAAGTCCAGGTTTCCCCATTTCTTATCCACCAGCCTTAACCTGCCATTTCACTGTAACCGTACCACATGGTAAACAAGTTGAACTCCGTTTCAATGACTTCTCTTTGGAGAAGGATGACGGGTAACTTTCCAGTAACTTTTGGCATTAGTTCTGAAATTATATTTCTTTATTTTACTTATTTCTCTTTATTTCTTCTTTTCAAAATCTCTTGAGAGAGAGAAAAAAGGCATGGTTTAATCGCATCGCATTTGCAATTAGTAATTTCACGTGTTCTTTGTAGCTTAGCCCGACATGGACTGATGGATAGGGCGCTTGACTTTGCAACGTAAGAGTCGTTGGTTCGAATCCCTATCCCATCAAAACATGCTCGCCCTTTCAGCCATGGATGCGTTATAATT